>NW_026682681.1:0-275000 GCF_030247185.1 Malaya genurostris | reverse complement strand
ACGTGAAGTCCGTTTTGGAAAATCTGCGCACAAATTTTTTGTTCCATACAAATGTGACCAAGTTGCAACCGGTCAACCCGGTTTACTAAGCGTATGCCTCTCATGCTGCGGCCTTCCAGCATGTTACCCATGTACGAACTGGCACATATCCCGCACGGATAGGCATTGCGCCTACGTTCGTAACTTATCACCTATCCCGCGTACTACGCTCACGTCAATTGCATTCGACAGAGCGGGGACGGCACTACCATATGTGAAACAGCTGGGTTTTGGAAAAAAAATGCGGGTGTTGACTGAACTAAATCGGTTGTTGGAATAACTAAAAAAGTGTTGGACTTAGCTAAGAAAAAAAAATCGGATAGGTTGTTAGAAAAGCTAACTGAAAATATGTAGGTTGTTGGAATTGCTAACTACGGTTTGGAGGGACAGGTACGAACAGAGAGGCGAATAGCTATATGAGCGCTGGTGAAGTGGTGCACTACCGTGGCCCACTGCCAGATAGGTGGGAGCTCGGGTAAAATATTATCTCCCGGGCAACAATGAGATACCACCGTTGCTTCCGGCACTTGTCGGAGGCGTAGGAGGGAGAGTCTGTCAGGTTTCGTATCGTATTCCGAACGAATCCGGTTCAGACAAGGTTATAGTGATATAGTGCGAATTCAATATTGATCAAAGAAGTATTTATCAAGTGTGTGTGTTTAGATAGAGGAGCGTATTTAGAGTTAAACCATTAACGACTAAATTTTGTGTGGTGTTTATACGATGGCACCTACAACAAGAGCAGACCGCAATAAGCTGCAGCGGTCACTGACGGACATTGCGTCGTCATTGGTAGTAAGACAGGGCGATAAAGCTATCTGCAACATCGATCCCGCGTCAGGATGTCCATACGTCCAGAGTAGATTTGCCCCTGGCAACTTCATCCGTCACTTTCGTACCGTACATACGGAACGTGCATGTGCAAACAATCTCCTTACAATTGCCTATCCAATGGAGAAGAAGGAAAGAGTAATTCCTAAGCGTTTGATAGCTATTGACCGGCAGTTACTAATTGCGTCAGCAGTTAAGCTGACGACCTTCCATCATCTTCCTATTTCCTGCTTCGAGTGGGAAGGCTTCAAAGACTTACTGAAACCGATTACAACGACTCTTGGGTGCACTTTGAACCGTGTCACAATGAAATGTCATCTCTCGAAGACTGCCTGTCGTCTAAAAGAAATGTTGATAGATGAGATGAAAGGCAAGCTCGTCTGCTTGAAAATAGATTCTGCTGCCCGACACAATCGCCATATCTTAGGCATCAATGTACAGTATGCCCTAGACGAGCAGGTGGTCATTCGTACCCTTGGTATGATCGAAATCAAAGAAAGTCAAACAGCGGTGTTCTTGAAATCAAAAGTTATGGATACTTTGGCCGACTATGGGCTATCTCTTGAGAACATATTTTCCGTGACATGCGACAATGGGGCTAATATGGTGGCAACGGTTAGAAAATTAAACAATGATACGTACGTAATGCCTACAGAGCAGCAGGCTGATGGTACGAACATAGATGAGCTGGATGAGTCGGATGTGATAGAGGATGATAAACAGTGTGAACGAAACGTTACTGCTGAACTGGCCAATGAACTGTCCGAAAGGATTACTCTTGTGAGATGTGCCGTGCATACCTTACAGCTTGCAATACTGGATGTTGTTGATAAATCCGATGAGTCTATCCGAGCCATCACTGCTGTTGCTAGAAAATGTAAGCTGGTGAAGTACCGGTCAGAGTTTGAAAGCTACGATGCTTCATACCCACCCGTCTGGAGTAGGACACGATGGGGTGGTATATTCAAAATGATGGAATCGTTCGTACACCAAAAAAGGTTTTTTAACCAGTTGGCCGATAATTTTCCCGAACTAGACCTTTCCAATCAATGGTCGTTCATTGAGCATTACTATGATACGTTTAAGCCGTTGTACATCTGCACAAAGCAAATGCAAGAGAAGCACGTGTCGTTATCTGACTTCTATATGGCATGGCTGATGGCAACGAGTGAGGTACAGAAAGTTCGCGAAAACTCTTTCAGTCCCCATTTACTTCGGTCGTTGAACAATAGATTGAACATTTTGCGCCAATTGAAGGCGGTTCAGATGGCATTATACCTGGATCCAAGGTTCAACTATCGAGGTTCTAAAATATTCACGGCTGAGGAAAAAGATAAAATTCAGCAATACATAGTCGATACATGGGAACGTATCTGCCAACTGGGTAAAACACCGGCTAGTACAAGTAGAGAATCGTCAGAGTCTACCGATGATTTTGATCAGTATCTTACGCAAATGTTTGGTGAATCCGTGAATCTTGGTTGCGAGACCGGGTTTCTTCAACAAGTTAAGTCTTTGGACCTAGAGCCACGCCAAAAACATAACTACAACGTGTGGGACCATTGGTTGCGCCGTAAGACTACGCACCCAGAGATATATGCAGTAGCAATGGTTGTACTATCCACACCATCGAACCAAGTCTCTGTTGAACGGTCTTTCAGTGCCCTTGCCTTGGTTCTCTCTAATCAACGCACTGGCCTTGGGAAAGATACGTTGGAAAACATTTTACTTATTAAATTAAACAAAGACTTATTCTCCAGGGCGCTGGGAACTGCGTATGATTGGAAGGGCCCAATCGACCCGGTTGACGATGATTCTCAGGAATGAATATGATACCGTTGATGCTCAACTGAATGTCGAATGAGACAAATATTGTCGTCTATCACTGGCTCATCGCCGGGTGATAGGGGGATAACTTTTGTTTACATTTTCATGAAATCAATTTCCAATGATACTGAAAGGGTTCGGCAGTCATGATACTTGTTATGATTCAATTAGCGACAATCGTCGTTGGGTGGACGATGATATATGTGTTGTCTCAATGTAAGCTCGAGTCACCATTGTGATAACGAATTTTTTCAGCACTGGTTTCTTCTTTTAGTTTTTTGAAAGTTTTTTATATCTCGATATAAAGCAACGGAAGAACTCATTTTGTCAATTAATGAACATTAATATGACTATGATTATGCAAATGTGAATAAAAAATTATAACTGATTTTGTTATCATATTGATATCATAAGTTTAAACTTTCAACTATTTTCATTTGTTAATTATCTCAAAATAACACAAATTGTTATACCTATCAACTGTTGATATACTTGTGTAATGATTTTGTTATGTGCAACTGATCAGGAAGACCTTTCATTTGAATCTAAGTTTATGAAAATCGGTTCAGCCGTCTCTGAGAAACGTGTGTGGCTATTTTTTTTCCTTTATATGGTGTATATTACCCTGTAATTCCGGAACTGAAAGTTAGATCGGGATAAAATTTAATAGCAGTTTATGAAACCATAAAACCTTTCATTTGAATCTAAGTTTGAGAAAATCGGTTCGGTGCTTTTCCAAGATTGAAAATTTTCAAACCTTAACCGCCTGGTAGCTCCCCTTACCTATAGCCGATTTCGCTCAAATTTTGCATGGAGACTTTTTTCAAGGGACTTAAATCCCAAAATATTGGCACCCTTGCACATATTAGAGCGGTAAAAAAAACAACACATTTTGTCGGTTACTTCACTTATACCTTATACTTATACTCGGTTTTAGAGTGATTCTAATACCTTTCTATAAATAAAAGCAAACCACTCAAGCTATCAGGATTCGCATGTATAAAAATATTTTTTTAAACTAACACCGAACGGTAGAATAATTCTAAAATTGCGAGTCTTCATATTGTAATCCTTTACCTTATAAGTAGACAAAATTCCTCAAAACATTCAAGACTTGTTATTTTATCTATTACAAACAATTCGAATACATTCTTTTCAGAGGTTTTTTTGATATGTCAAATAGTCCTAAGTTTGTTGGCTTGCTGAAGTAAGCACAACACCTACGGTGATATATGTTGACAAAAACGAGCTAACACGGAATGTTTCAATTAGTTTAATGCCCAAGCGTTGAACGCTGAGTTTAATACCCAAGCAGAAAATGAGTTCGAATTTCAGTCTAAAGTAAAGCGAAAACAAATAATGGCAAATACCGTCAAACAACTAAAAATCAACCATTCCGACGAGTGCACTACTAAAATTCTCATTGAGTAGCATCATATAACGTTCGTTTCAATATGTTCACTGCCATTATTCGTTGTAGGGATTCGAGAACTATTGAAAAACCCCTCTTCGAGTAGCCAAAATCACTATTGAAGCAATTGCACGAGCGCATAAAAAAACCAGAAAAAAAGTAATTGATCCATATTCACCAGCTGAGCTCATTTGAAACTGGTCAAGTCAGCTCCAGCCAACAGCATTATTCACTTGGCCTCCCGAATCCCGGATCCCGTTCCGACTCAACGAACATCCGCGATGGTGATGATACTGATGATGATGCATTTGCGCTCAAGTTTATGATCTTGTTTGGTTGGTTCTACACCTCCCCCCCTGCCCTTCCCAGAATCTCTACCGATTGCTCTCGTGTTGAAATGGTTATATATGTGCCAATAGGTTCTAGAGACACCAGAACGGCAGTAGCAGTTGTTTGCACTAAAGTTTGATGGAAATTTTAAAAGCTTCGGCTTCCCACCACCAATCACTCTAGAGTGAGAGGGGGTTGGTACTGCATGCATGGAGCGGTGAAAAAACTATCATGCCTGTGTGCTCACTCATCACAAAAAAATGGACCGTTTCGAAAAATACTGCCGATACCGCTGTGTGATGTGTGTAGAGATGTAGACTCAATCCATTAGGGGCCACAAAAATGATGCAGCTTTAGGCGAAAATTTTGCTGTTCAACTATTTTAGCCCACCACCCTCCGCCAGTTTACCAGAAACCGATACGGAAAACTAACACACATCCAGTCGGAATGCAATAGTTGGGAAACTTTAGAACAGCGAAAAAATATGTTTATATATATGGCCCCACACTGATCATATATAGTGGAAATGAACTATTCTGAGCCAAACTATCTCAACCTCATCAATCATTTCTGGGGCGCTTTTGAAGGGTTGAAAACTTTTCGTTCGTTTTTTATTTGGTTGCCTTCACCGAATTTTACGTTGCAGTGTTGTCTATCGAACGCTATTCTCTTGTTTGTACGCAAATATTTGCATTGAAATAGTAAAAATGAAGCTTGCAAAAAAACGCTCGGAAATGCTGAATGTAGGTAAGAAAGACTTTTTAATATTATTTTCAGCTAGAAAAAAGAAATCGTTTTTCTAAAACAGAAGTATCATACAATGATAAACTTATGTTGAAACTTCTAAGCTTTTTTCCTACCTTAACTGAACTATAATAGAACCAAGCACTATAGAAATGATTCAAATGTTCAGTCAAGAACTTGCATTAGAAGTAATCAATGATTTACCGTCGGGAAAAAAACCTTTCCAACCCGGTTATTATTTTTTGGGTTTGAACCGGGTTTTTTCCGCAAGAGCTTGAAAAAACCCAAAATTTGTTTTTTTTGTTCCAAATTATAAACTTCCATAATTTTATTTTAAAATCGCACTTCTCTACATATTTTATACTGTTCAAATTTCATCACATGAAGTCAGTTTGCATGAGAAACTTTGTAAAAGTCATTTTGCATTGATACTCTAAAACCGACAATTTGGACTTAAGTGTTTTACACTTCATTTTGCGCTTTTTATTTGACACATCAATGGCAAGTGTAAATCACTTCCATACGCTCCGAGAACCGGATTATCTCATGTTGGCATTCGAATTCTTTCATCACCAACGACATCAGCAGCGACGGAGAGATCCTTTGGATACATCGAAAGAGGCGCAATAGCCTAATCACCAAATGAGCGAGAAAATTAAATTATCTTCTTATATTGTGCAAAAAATGTGGGTTCAACCCGATATTGCGAATAATTTAAGCGATGATGACTTAATAGACCTTTCAGATACTTCGGAAAATCAATGAAAACTTTTTTAATAAATATGTGATTCCAGAAGTATGATTTATTAGTGTTTTACTTAGAAAAATACCCATAAAAGAAAAAACCTGATTTTTCCATGAAAAAACGTGCTTAATCCACCTAACAGTGATATGATACCTTTTTTATCAATCCGTATGTGTTTTTTGCCAAATTTTTTTCGGTGTTTCAGTTTTCATGACAGTATTCTGATGTCAGTCGTTTTAAGTGGCAATTTGAGATTTTAATCACTCATTACTCTGTTATGTCGAAACTGCAATTCGGATCGAATTTGAATCTAAAAGTGTAACAATCGATTAAACATTCCATGATATGTCGAAGTAATTTCCACTTTAGCGTTTAGTGTAATTTAAAGTACTTCCAGAGCCGCTATTCAGGAACCAGCATAACCCAAACCGATTCGTATGGCCATATGACGAATAAATTGCAATATTTTTGAGTCCAACTTTGAAGCTTTTCGGGAGTGTCATCTTCTATATCGCTTTGAATTTTAAAAATTCATCATCCTACAATTCGAGAATAGGAAGTCAGAATTGGATAAAATTGGATTTATTTTAATTTGTACTTTTGTTTCTGAAATTCGATTAGGCTTTTTTTGAGAAAACGATTGAGCTTTGAGAAATGATTCGATACTTGAACCGGAATTTGAAATTCGGTGTAGCCGAAGTCAGACAAATTCACCTGAGTAGCTGTATAGTTTACATTTGTTTCAAAATGTTTGAAAATCAATGTAGACATCTTTGAGGAATCGTAGTGCGAATTAAATTTTTGGGTGCCTTCCGAAACGGAGACTGAACACAACCAAAAATGAAAGTTTATTTGGTTATCGACTATCAAAATCTACTAACTCGATAAACCTGATTAATTTATGTGAAATAGACATTTTTATACTAATCACCCTGTATCTCCAAAACCGGAAGTTGGATTTGACTGAAAAACAAGATGTTTTATAGAATCTTAGAACTTTTCATTTGAATCTTAGATGATTCTTAGATTGCATTTGAATCTTAGATCGGTTCAGCCATCTACGAGAAAAATGATCTACACAGTTTTAATTTCGTTTCACATATCACCCCGTAGTTCCGAAACCAGGGGTCGGAACCAAACATAGTTCAGGAGCCTTGTTTGGGAGTATACGACTTTTCATATGAATCTGAGTTTGTAGAAAACGGTTGAGTCATCTTCGAGAAAATTGAGTGAAATTATTTGTCACACACGCATTTGCTGATCTCGACGATCTGATTCGAATGGTATATGGCTGTTATGTTTTTCCATCATTTATTGCTGTAAATAGTTCAAATCAATATAATTATGGAAATGCTTTCAACTCGAAAATTCTGCCATCATCTGGTTTTCATATGTCATATTCGAACGATTATGTTGCCAAAAACGAACCGTGCTAAAATCGGTCCGAGGCAAAATATCATGCTGTACACAGTCTTTGGGAAACCTTAGCAACAAATGTAGGCAACAGTATAAAAAATCGTGTTTTATGTTGCTCCCAAGCATTTCTTTGCCAGACAGCGCTCAAAACTTCTACTGCTGGAATAGGGGAAAAAGTCGCTTACAGAAAAATTTCGATATCTCCGTTAAAAATGGTTGGATTTTAACAATCTATGGCTTGTTGGATAGGTATTACCGTGCGGAATCTAAGTCTGAAAATATATTCTGTTTTCAAGGTCAATTGTGACAGATACCTTCAAAAAACTGACATAAAACTTCGTATAACTCAAAAAGGCGGGTGGGTAATGTCAGAGACATAACTGGATGTCGTGAATACGAAAACAACTGACATGTTCCTTAACACTTCCGAATATCAATTAGTTGATCAATTGTATGAATTATGCAAGCATTCCCCTTTGCACATTTTTCGCAAAAACAAAGGCTTCACTTTTTGTTGAGAGGCTTGTTTCTACCTGATTTCGTTTGTAGCTTTTTCACTAATGGGCGGTCCTAACGGCTATAAAAATAGCCGCATTCAGAATTTTAATGTTGATTATTTCATTTCAGATTTGCATAATTTATTGAAACAAACTATCAATATGCTGAAGGGACTCGTTTCTAGCATTCAGAAAGGTCAAATTGCGTAATTCTCTACGACATTAAACTCTGGAACATTTTTCGCAAAAACAAAGAAGGCTTCACTTGATCTCGTTTACTGTTAGTTTCACACAGCGAAATGTGCACAAATCTAACCAAACTGTTCTAGATTTGCAGTAAACTGAGGATATTTCCCTACGATTTGCGAACAACAAATCCTAATAGTTCTTTAGAAAACGTTTAGAGCCATTAGAACGGCTGATATTGTGCAATGCTCTCCACTGTTGTTTTTTCCCAATGCTAATGACTAGCAGCTGTGACGTAATAGCTCTTGTCGAAAGCGAAACTAGCTGTGCAGAAGACACAAAACACATCTGCTCGCAGTGGCGATAGAATCCAAACTGATTGAATTTTTGTTAAGAGATTTCCTTTTATGTAATTTCGTTTGTAGCTTTTTCACTAATGGGCGGTCCTAACGGCTATAAAAATAGCCGCATACAGAATTTTAATGTCGATTATTTCATTTCGGATTTGCATAATTCATTGAAAGAAACTATCAATATGTTGTACACTCTTAGAAAAAATGAAATTTACGCTTGACGTAAATTCAAGTATGCCGTAATTTCTTCGGTGATGGCACAATATTATCTACTAACATGTAAACATATATTTTGCGTCTGTGTCGATGTGAGGTTCAGCTAAAACAACTGTGAAGTTATTGATATGACTTATCTTTAAATGCCTTGTATTGTGAATGTAAGTAAATCGCGACGCTCCTTTTATGTGCATCTATAAAGATGTAACATTTTTTAAGTGTGTAGGGATTCGTTTCTAGCATTCACAAGGACCAAATTGAGGAACTCACTGCGATATTCACCATTTTTCCCGGACGATTTGTTGTACAGCAGCAGATATTTTGTTCTCTTCCTTAGAACGCGTTCTGATTGGCTGGTGTTGACATGGATCAAATGAGACAGGTTTTTCAATAGTGTACTATTGAAATACTTCAATGTTTTTGCTATACACGTTTAAATTGAAAAATTTCGATTCTATTGGTAGTTAGATTATATAAATCCTTTCACAGATCACTGAGCTATGAGCTTTAAAAATACGAGAAAGGCAAACGCGCCTTATAAATTATCCTCTTTGATACTCGTTTATACCAAACATTTCAGACAAGTTTAATTTTGAATTATTTGAGACTATGTCACAAAACTGAAAATTTTATCATAAAATTGTGATCATATTTCCGATGGCATGTCGCAAGAATTATGTTGATTCATTAGATACAACAATAGATATTCACGATCAAAAACTTATCACTCTCTCAGAGGGTAAATTTTGAAAAGGCACCCCATAGTAAAGTAAGTCGTATTCACGACAAAAGTAAACATCCGATCTCAAAACCATTCAATAGCGTTCTGGGTGACGGGGAGACCTTTCATTTGCGACTAGTTTGATCAAAATCGGTTCAGCCATCTCTGAGATCTCGACCTCTTAGTTGACAACACACATAAAGACACACACACACACACACACACACACACACACACACACACACACACACACACACACACACACACACACACACACACACACACACACACACACACACACACACACACACACACACACACACACACACACACACACACACACACACACACACACACACACACACACACACACACACACACACACACACACACACACACACACACACACACACACACACACACACACATGGAAGAGAGCATTAATCAAAAGGAAGTTGGAACGATGAATCCGTTCGCCAAAGGCGGTTTATCGAGATCTCCGCCCCTGCAAAACCAACATGGGCACCAGTCTCGTGATAAGGAGCAACAGAAGTTGCAGCAGCAGTCACAGCAGCAGCAACAGATGCACCAGCCAAAGCAGAATGTGTTGAACAAAACAATGCAGAAGCCGAGAGTACTAGAAGCGAAAAGTTTAGTGGACGAGCTCCATAGTTTCGTGGACGCAAGGAACAACATCCACAAAGAAATTGAAGAGATGGTCCACAGAATTCGGAAGGCGGTAGTATCGGCCGTCAAAGAGTACGAAACGATAGTAGAACGAGCAAACACAGCGGAACTTACATTAACATCCGCTAAAGTTGCCGCTATCACGAGTTCTCTGAAGCAGGGAGGCACCAGTGCAGCTCCGGTGAGCTCTACGAAACAAGGGAAAGAGGGGGTTGCTGGGGTGGATAATGTCTCTGTTTCCATTACTCCAAAGAGGCCAAGAACATCTCCAGGAGACGAGAGACCAGGCGGTTCCAAGAGACCTATACGCCTAGACGAGGACTCCTCTGAGGAGGCGGCTGAGCAAAAGTAAGTATGGAATACTGTTGGTGGCCGGAAAACAGAGAGAAAAAAGAGTCAGCAAAAGCGAAAGGAGCGGAGAAAATTGGAGCAGAAGGGGAAAGAAAAGTTTGTGCCTCGTCAAAGGACACCAAAAGGGGACGCAGTTCTCGTCAAGGCTAACGAGACTATGACGTACGTAGCAATCCTCAAGAAGGTCAGAGAGGACCCGGAGCTGAAGAATCTCGGTGAGAACGTGGTGAGAGCAAGGCGCACGCAAAAAGGAGAAATGCTTTTCGAGTTGAAAAAGGACCCTACGGTCGACAGCTCGACCATGAAGGAGCTCTTGGGTAAATCATTGGGTGAAGGAGCGGAAGTGAAAGCTTTATGCCCGGAAACGATGATTATATGCAAGGACCTAGATGAGGTCACCTCAGCAGAGGAGCTAAGCGGTGCACTTAAGACACAGTGCAACCCGGGCGACGTGCAAATTATGATCCGTCTAAGGAAAGCATATAGTGGCACACAGACCGCGTTGATTCGTCTACCAACAATTGCTGCTAACAAGGCATTGGAGGTAGGTAAAATAACGATCGGATGGTCGCGGTGTCTACTGAGAGCTGTACCGCGAGTGGAAAAGAGAGCGGAAAGATGCTTCAAGTGCTTGGACTTTGGACATCGAGCAGGAGCTTGTAAAGGCCCCGACAGATCCAAAATGTGCTGGAAATGTGGAGGGATGGGTCATGTTGCGAGAGACTGCACGCAAAAACCGAAGTGTATGCTTTGCACTTCGGAGGAGGAAGATGATCATCAGACTGGTAGCTTCAAGTGCCCTGCCTACAAGAGGGCGACTGCGGGCCAACAGTAATGGAGATAACCCAGATATATCTGAATCATTGTGATACCGCACAGCAACTGTTATGGCAGTCAATGACAGAAACGAAGTGCGATGTTGCGATAATCTCAGAGCCGTATCAAGTTCCCCCTGATAACGGCACCTGGGTGTCAGATAGAACAGGAATGGCCGCGATACACGTCATGGGAAGATTCCCTATACAGGAAGTGGTCGAGAGCGCAAGTGAAGGCTTCGTGATTGCTAAGATTAACGGCGTCTTTGTATGCAGTTGCTATACCCCTCCGAGGTGGACAGTGGAGCAGTTTAGCCAGGTGCTGGAACAATTGACCAATAAGCTAATCGGACGAAAACCAGTAGTCATAGGAGGAGACTTCAATGCCTGGGCGGTGGAATGGGGCAGCAGAGTAACCAATGCAAGAGGATACATCCTGCAGGAAGCTTTAGCAAAGTTAGAAGTACGATTGTGTAATGAAGGCTCCGTTAGTACATTTCGGAAAGACGGTAGAGAGTCGATCATCGACGTCACGTTCTGCAGTCCTAATCTGGCAGCAAACATGAATTGGAAAGTGAGCGAGGAATACACTCATAGTGATCACCAAGCGATACACTATCGCATCGGCCAACGAATCCCAGTGGCGACAAGGAGAAGCATTACCGATGGGCGAAAGTGGAGGACGAAAACCTTTAACAAGGACCTCTTTATTGAGGCACTTAGACCGGACGGCGGCGTCGATAATATCGATGCGACCGAACTGAAAAGAAGAATGATGATGGCTTGCGACACCACAATGCTGCGAAAATTGGAACCAACGAATAGCCGCCGCCCAGCTTACTGGTGGAACGAGACGCTCAGTACGTTACGAGCTGCTTGCCTCAGAGCCAGGAGGCGGGCCCAGAGAGCAGGGACAGAAACAGAAATAGAGGAACGCAAGTCGGCTTTTCGGGAAGCCAGGTCCGCTTTCAAACGGGAGATTAAGCGTAGCAAATCAAATTGCTACAAGAGACTGTGTCGAGAAGCAGACGCCAATCCCTGGGGGGACGCGTATCGAGTCGTGGTGGCGAAAATTAAGGGTCCGTCCACCGTAGCTGAAATGTGCCCGAACAAGTTGAAAGAGATCGTGGAGTGTCTCTTCCCGAAGCACGACCCGACTACTTGGCCACCAACACCGTATGGCGAAGAAGAAGCCGACTCTGTTGATCGGCAAATTTCTAACGAAGAGCTTACACAAGCCGCAAAGCGACTGAAAGCCAAGAAAGCTCCAGGCCCGGATGGGATACCAAACGTGGCGTTGAAAACCGCGGTTCTGGTGTATCCAGACATGTTCCGAACTGTGTTACAGAAGTGCTTGAACGAAGGCAACTTCCCAGACATGTGGAAGATCCAGAAGCTGGTGTTGCTGCCGAAGCCAGGTAAACCACCGGGTAATCCTGCCTCGAATAGGCCTATTTGCCTGCTGGACACACTTGGGAAACTCCTGGAAAGAATTATTCTCAACAGGTTGATGAAATGCACAGAAGGCGAACGAGGATTGTCGAACATGCAGTTCGGTTTTCGTCAAGGAGTGTCGACGATTGATGCAATCCGGACAGTGCTTGAGAGCGCTGAGAAGGCGTCCAAACAGAAGCGAAGAGGTGACCGATACTGCGCCGTGGTTACAGTGGACGTAAAGAATGCTTTCAACAGTGCCAGCTGGGAGGCCATCGCCACAGCACTACACCGAATGCGGGTCCCAGATTATGTTTGCCGAATCCTAAACAGCTATTTCCACAATAGAATCCTGGTGTACGATACGAACGAAGGACAGAGGTCAGTGCGAGTGACGGCGGGCGTCCCTCAGGGATCCATTCTCGGTCCGACTCTCTGGAACGCTGTGTACAATGGGGTCTTGACACAGCAACTTCCCAGGAAAGTGAAAATCGTGGGCTTCGCGGACGACATATCGTTAACGGTGATGGGCGAGTCTCTCGAAGAAGTAGAGGCCTCGGTGACAGAGACGATTGAGGGCTGGATGAACGGAGTCAAGCTACAAATAGCTCACCACAAAACGGAAGTGTTGTTGGTGAGCAACTGCAAGTCGATCCAGCGTATCGAGATAGATGTAGGGGGACATGCGATTTCAACTAAGCGAGCTCTGAAACTTCTCGGAGTGATGATCGACAACCGGTTGAACTTTAACTGCCATGTCGACTATGCCTGCGAGAAGTCCGCGAAGGCGATAAATGCAATAACGAGGATCATGCCAAATGTCGGTGGCCCGAAAAGCAGCACAAGACGTCTGTTAGCTAGTGTATCTTTTTTTTTTTTTTTAAATAACTATTTATTGGAATATTAGTTAAAATTAAATTATTAAGATTTTAAATTGGATGTTCAGCCACAAGTGGTGACTTTTCATCCCTGTTATATATATATATATATATATATATATATATATATATATATATATATATATATATATATATATATATATATATATATATATATATATATATATATATATATATATATATATATATATATATATATATATATATGATTTGGTTATTACCACGAGGACATTATTTGCTTCCGCAATTCTGAGATTTTTGTGTAGGGAAAATTCTACACCTACTTGTATTGTGTAATGGGGAAAAGGAACTTATATACTAACTTACTAACTAATACAGAGAGCGAATCGATTCAATTGAAGATTGCATCGATTTTTGTCGGAATTTGCTTATAATACGGAACATGTCGTTTGTATTATGTGACATTACATCTAATGGTTCTATATTTGTGAGTCTGTGTAACTCATTTGTACTAATATCTAGTGTATCTTCGTCAATACTACGGTATGGTGCTCGTGCCTGGGGAACAGCATTGAAAACGAAGAGGAACCGTGAAAAGCTCAACAGAGCATTCCGGCTTATGGTCATACGAGTCGCGAGCGCCTATAGGACAATATCGTCGGAAGCAGCAAGCGTTATCGCTGGAATGATCCCAATCTGCATTACCCTGGCGGAGGATATCGAGTGTTATCAGCGTAGAACCACCAGAAACGTGCGAACGATGGTTCGAATCGATTCGATGGCGAAGTGGCAGCAGGAGTGGGACAGTACGGAGAAAGCTAGATGGACTCATCGGCTCATTCCACATCTGCGCCGTGGATGAATAGACAACACGGAGAGGTAAACTTCTACCTAACGCAGTTTCTATCTGGCCATGGTTGTTTCCGGAAGTATCTGCATCGGTGTGGTCACGCCGCGTCTCCATTTTGTCCGGAGTGTGAGTATGTTGAAGAAACGCCAGAACATGTGATATTCGATTGTCCCCGGTTTGCGGAAGTACGTAGAGAAATGCCTGCTCTAAGGGTGGATAATATATCTGAGGAAATGTGTCGTGAAGAAGGCACTTGGAATGCAGTAAACAAAGTGGTAACACAGATACTCTCGGAGTTGCAGCGAATATGGAGAAGGGATCAGCGAGTAAGCGTCGGATCGAGAGAACTTCCTTCGTCGGTGTAGTCTTGATCCGTCGTCGGGGACAAGATGAGTAGACTACGTCATAGCATCGTAAGGATACAAGTATCGAAAACGTCGGTTTCGAGAGAACTTCCAGCGTCGGGGAACTCTCTGTCGCGGTAGGCTAGATCCTTCGGCGGGGACTAGTCGAGTAGCCACCACAACACCGACTTGTGTCGTCGGGGCGCCAGCCAACCAGAAGCTATGCTCCAACTGGAATCGCCGAACCGACCTCGGCACTCTCTCGTGTGTCCCGAGTGGTGCAACAGGGGACTCGGTGTCGGGAGAGCCTCTTTCGCCGGGGAACTCTCCGTCGGTGTAGTCTAGATCTTTCATCGGGGATTAGACGAGTAGATCATGGCGTAGCACCGTTAAGATAGTCGGGGCACCAGTGAACCGGAAGCCATCCTCCAACCAGCATCATTGGATCGACCCAGGCATCCTTACGGTCGGGCCGTAGACGGGTATCGAAAACGTCGGTTTCGGGAGAACTTCCATCGTCGGGGAACTCTCTGTCGGTGTAGGCTAGATCCATCACCGGGGACTAGTCGAGCAGACGCCACAACACCGATTCGAGTCGTCGGGGCATCAGCGAACCGGACGCCATGCTCCAACCGGAATCGCAGAGCAGACCTCGGCACTCCTTCGGGTGTCCCGCGTGGCGTAAAAGGGGAAACTCTCAGTCGGTGTAGGCTAGATCCATCGTCGGGGATCAGTTGAGTAGTGCGGCGCGACGTAGCGGCATTGGGTTGTCGAGGCGCCAAAGGTGGATCGAGAGGGATAAAAAAAGAAACTCAGGAGCTCATTTTCTCCCAAACGAAGAAGTGCATGAGCACAGCCGAGATGTTTATAGAGAGCAGGAGCTCATTTTCTCCCAAACGAAGAAGTGCATGAGCACAGCCTCCCCCGAAGTATTGAGCTTAGCTTAGTTCCGGGGGGATCAAGGCAAGATGTCCAAGGTGTTTTAGTGGGTAAGGTTCAGCCAGTCCCACTCGCTGGTTCACAATAGCGGTAGCTTGACAACTACTGAGCGCGTGAACTGGGAAAGTACATAAGTAGGTATTTCACCTTGTAAAAAAAAACACACACACACACACACACGGTCATTTGCTCAGTTCGTCGAGCTGAATCGATTGGTATATGATTGGTATATGACATTGCCTCAAAAATTTTTCTAAAGTTTCAGCGAATTCTATACTTATTTTTTATATATATAAAAAACCTGTTTTAATCCACCTAGTGGTGTAATGATGCCTTTCTCATATCAATCATACTATCATATATAATACTGTGGTATTCTTCAAAACAATTTTTTTCGATTCTTGAAAGAATAACCGAAATCGGTTTGTTTGACCGTCTACTGATAAAAACTATCAATTGGAAAAGATTTGAGGTCGATTTAGAATTTTTTTAAGGTTTTTCCCCATTTTAAGTGATGGTATACAATTTTTAATACACTTTACCCTATATTTCCGGATCCGGATGAAATTCAGGAATTATACATGGGACCACAGGACCTTTCATTTGAACCTAAGTTTGTGAAAATCGGTCGTGCCGTCTATGAGAAAAGTTAGAACACATATTTACTTTATTTTGCACATTTTACCCCATAACTCCCGAACTGGAAGTCGGATCCAAATAATATTCAGGAATTTTTTATGGGGCCACAAGACCTTTCATTTGAATCTAAGTTTGTGAAAATCGGTTCAGCCATGTGTGTATGTGCGTATGTGTGTATGTAACGTTTTTTGCACTAACTTTTCTCGGAGATGGCTGAACCAATTTTCACAAACTTAGAATGAAAGGTCTCGTGGTCCCATACAAAATTCCTGAATATTTTTCGGATCCGACTTCTGGTTCCGGAGTTATGGAGTAAAATGTGCAAAAAATGAAAATATGTGTTCTAACTTTTCTCTTAGATGGCGTGACCGATTTTCACAAACTTAGGTTCAAATGAAAGGTCCTGTGGTCCCATACATAATTCCTGAATTTCATCTGGATCCGACTTCCGGATCCGGAAATATAGGGTAAAGTGTGTTAAAAATTTTATACCATCACTGAAAAGAGCGAAAAACTGTAAAAAGTTTTCTAAATCGACCTCAAATCTTTTCCAATTGATAGTTTTTATCAGTAGACTGTCAAACAAATCTATTTCGGTTATTCTTTTAAGAATCGAAGAAAAATAATTTTGAAGAATACCACATTATTTTCCCAAGTAGCAATTAAAACTTGTGAAAATTTGCATGTTTCACAATAGCTACAGAACGGTTATTCATGTCATGTATGTTTGATGAATAATTTTTCAAGTTTTTGTAACAAATGTGAAAATCATTCATATTACTGCTTGTGAACCCAAATCAAAAACCTAAAAGGATTAAGTCCCACATCGGTTTATTTAACTGATTCTACAATTAGTTCATTTGAGCAGTTTCATTTTCGGTTTCTACTGAACAAATATTACTGCTATGAAACATATCAAACAAGAAACTTGTTGCACATCATATAAGCAAACTGCGCTTTTTCAATCACACAATCGTTTCGAGAAGAGTGAAGAAATACAATGCAAGAACAATGTTTGCTACTTGGGTTATATGATAGTATGATTGATATGAGAAAGGCATCATTACACCACTAGGTTGATTAAAACAGTTTTTTTCCTATGGAATTATTCCCGAAAATAAAAAAAAAACCCGATTTGGTACATCACTGGGAATAATACTACTCCGTTATTTAGCAGGTTTAGTAAATTGTATTGGATTGGGAATTTGTTGTTTTAACTCGAAAAGCTTAAAAATAAAGTGAATTTTTGTATTGTGCGAATTTTATCATCGTCGCTTACCGTCCAATGCCGATTCGTTACAGTGGCTACAGGAAACTAAACAACTACATTTTCTAAAGACCCATTTCAGAAATTAGCAGAAAATAGTGATAAAATCGGGACAGATTTGCGCTGGCTTGCATGAAACTTTGCTATTGAAAACCAATAATTTCTAACAGGTTGAGTTACCGATTCCAGACTGATTTAAAAAAAGATTGAATGCCTTAATTGCAACCATTTTCAATAGGTAATTTGTCGGTTACCTTACTTATGGAATCATATCTCCGGAACCGGAAGTAACAGTTTATTTATTCCCGAATTTGATTCCCAACCCAATAGTAGCTTTTAAACGAGCCTAGGTTGTTGAAATCGGTTCAGCCATCTTCCAGAAAATTTATAGGAAAAACGCGTTTTGTTGTATACGTCACTTATAACATTAAATATCCAGACCCAGAAGTGACAAGTGTGTTTCTAGTATGGAGACGAAAGCACAAATGGATGTTATCTAAATCGATCTAAAAGCAGCATTTGACAAGATTGATCATCAAATAGTGTTTAATTATATTGTATCAACCTAGTTTATCATCGCAACTTGTGTCTTGGTTGAACTCATATCTTCCCGATTGATAGCTACGTGTACAAATTAATAACGTTTCATCATCCGAATTCTTGAATAAATCAGGTGCTCTTCAAGGTAGTAACTTAGGACCCTTGTTATTTGTATTATTTTTCAACGATGTTGCATTGCTAACGACATTCGTAGATTGGTGCAAGGGAAATAAACTTACAATCAAGGTAGCTAAATGTCAAGTTATTACATTCCATCGGATTGTATGCCCTATAGAAAATCGACTATAACATTGAGGGAACAATTTTCTCTAGAGAGATAATGTCTAGCGGTCACCAGTTATTTTGAAAGCTTCACGTCAATTGGGATTCATCTCTAAAATTTCTAAATCCTTTAAAAATCCGCTTTGCTGGAAGATTTTATTATTGCGCTACAAAATTAATTTTCGAGTACCAAACAGATCATTTCGAAATACTACTCTACTTCAAAACGGATTTCACAGGGTTACATTTGGTAGTTACGAACCTATAGCTGATTTTTTAGTTTGGTGTGCCTTCCCGTCGCATCATGGAAACAAAGAAACAAACCATATTATAACGACAATTACTATCTGTTGTGTTTGTTGTTTAAAAGGTAATAGATTTTTTTCGCCTGTCCGAGAACTGTTTGTGATTAATTCAACTCATGTAGGCTTTTTCCCACTCTGTCGGTTCATTTAGACATCTGTCGGTTTCATAACAATTGTACAATGATTTTACTTTGTAGAACTTCTACCAGCAAAATCAATCGCCACTGACAGACCGCCATTTATAGATGTATCGTCTCCTTTTCTTATGATAGGCTCTCGAAAAAAATTGCATAATATCAATAAACCTTTTGTCGACGTGCCTTTCACACAAATGTAGAATAATCTACAAGAAATAATATGATTTCGATCAAAAACCGTAGGATCTTCTTCATGAACTCAGCACATTTGAAAGAAATCAAACACTACAAAACATAGACACCAAACCAATTATTTAAATCGCGTCTTTATATAATAATTTGTAAAAGAATGACTTAAACACTAGAATAATATTTTATTTCGCTGTAGTATCAGCAAATTGATTGTCTTTGAGCAAAAAAATATCATTCTAGTGTTCAAATAATTATTTTACATCAAGAAATTAGATACTTGCAAATATCTATAATATATCTTATCTGTTACTCCTTAAATTGAAAAAAAGCATTAATAAAATTAACACCAAATGTTGCTTATAATGTCTGGTCTGAAATGGAAATATTGCAAATAAATAAAGGCACGATTCAGTTAATTGGTTTGAAATGTTCATTCAGCAATATCCTATAACTTCCTCTTGGACAACTATTGACTTCTTTAAAATCTGAGTGCTTTAAGTGGCTACTTCGTTTTGGCCACTACTTCCGGTGCAGCCGAAACCGAAAATCAAGGATCACATTGGTTTATCATGGTCGTTTGGATAACAAGACCCAAAAAGTTTGATATCTGTTTTAAAGATTTTGTAGCTACTTTACGACGTCACGTCATAACAATTCGAAATTTTCACTCATCACTTTGTAGATCCTGAACTATAAATCGGATCCAACGAGTATTCGATAGTAGTCGATGATATCATAAGGCCGTTAGTTTAGACTTAAATTAATCCCTAAAAATCGAAGTGAGCTTCCGGAATCGCAAATCACACAGATAAAAATATTTTCTGAATTTACATCAATTTTCGTGCACATATTTGGAGCAGACAATTGAATGGAAAGCTACTTTACAGTTTATCATTTTTCAATATGCCATGAAAGCAAAACTTAGCGTTTTTTGAAATATACAATCTTGTTTTTTGACAAATCAATGAATTTGAATTTAATTTTGCATCGATCTTGGCATTAAATCAGATGATCGATGCAACTGGTGTTTTTTTTTTCATGATACTATTGATTTACATGTCGTGTAAATTTCATTATTTTTAGTTGTGCAGAGACGGGTCCCAAAAAAATAAATTCGCTTGAATTTCGTTTAACAAGTTTTACAAACCATCAAAATTTACTACTCAGTTTAAAGTATTTTAACACTATAAATTAATCTTTTTAGCACACATCATTCTGTAATTACGGAACCGGAAGTCGTTTCGAAAAATAACAAAAAAAAACAAAAAAGTCTATGCACAGAAAATACTTTGAATTTTACAGGTGACATAATTCTACAAACGACATAATTCGCAACTACTTTATATTTCGAATGATACAATATTCAACTTGCACAGATTTTTACACGCTCTGAGTCTAATTTGCACTCCCCGATCAGATGGTAATAACAGAATTATAACAACTGAAGTAATTTATTTCAGAAATATTTTGTAACAAATCTTGAAATATTTTTGGCTGGTAAGCTGTTAAAATAACAAAACTCATAACAAAAAAGACTCTAGCGGGAACAAAATCGTAACAGAATTTGGAACGTTCGTATCACAATGATTATTGAATTTGATATAACTACAGAAGTCCGAAGGCAAAAATTTATAACAATAGTTGTAATAAATCAGTATATTTAACACAGAAACACTATATCACTGTCAACTATAAGCCTCGTTTCAATCCAAAATTGTTGAATGATTTTTTTATTGAATGAATAATTTATTTGGTAATCTGGTTTCTTGCTTTAGTTTTTTGAAATTCTGATTATTATATTTCGATATAAAGCAACAGAAGAACTCATTTTTCCAATTAATGAACGTTATCATAAGTCTTGCAAACGAAAATAAAACATCATAACTGATTTTGTTATTATATTGTTATCGGAAGTTTTAACTTTCAACTGTTTTCATTTGTTAAATATCTCAAAATAACACAAATTGTTATACCTACATATCAACTGTTGATATACTTGTGCTATGATTTTGTTATGTGCATCTGATCGGGTCGGCGTCCAAGTACCGCTGTATGGATTTATATGTTCAATAATTCAACAAGCAGATATGTGCTTCTGTGGTTCAGCCGATTAATCAATGCATTTTGTGATCAAATGTGTATCGGTTCAATTGCGCTGTTCCTTTTGATCTTTTGCTTCTCGCTTCGAGTTTTCGCGTAACTATTACAGCAGTATCGCACCATTGTACAACTGTTTTTTTCAACGCCATTGCTTCTTAGAGCCGAAGAGAATACATTGTATTCGATTTTATCACAATTCGTTGATTGAAAATCGAGTAACCTGCAAAATAACATGGCGGCTCTTCTAATGAGATGACAATTGGTACAAAAACTTGGAGTGAGTAATGCCAGAGACATAGCCGAGAGATTGACTTAGGATTGCATTCGAGGTGTGCATAGATTGATTTGATACCATTTGACCGTTCAGGATTTGTAGAGCTGACGAGGACCATTTAGTTTCAAAAAATTACGTTTTTACTTCCGATTTGCATATTTTAAAGAAGAATAATGCTAATAGTCCTTTGGTAAACCATTGGAAGGGTCGATTAATTGATTTTTAGCGTCGCTCACTTTTGGGTGTATTTTTATCGAATGCGAACGACAAGCAGCTGGATGATGACGCAATCACTCACATATTCAAATATTTCATTTATCTCAATATTTCAGTGAAAGAAACTATCAAAATACTGTGCGAGATCCATTTCTGGCTTTTAAAAGAACAAAATTGAGGAATTCTCTACGATATTAAACACTGTTTGGAACATTTTTCTCTAACGCAATGCAGCCAAATGCTAGCTTTATTTGCGCTCGTTTGATGCGAGTAACAAAGCTAATGAAATTGTTCTAGATTTGCACTGAACTGATGATTTTTATTTTCAGTTTGCAATTTGCAATCTTAATAGTTATTTAGATAACATTTACAAGCATTAGAACGACTGATTTTGTATCATGTTCCCCATCGTTGTCCGCTTATCGGTTGGATGACGCAATAGCTGAAGCGAAACTCACACTGCGAACGACATCAGCGGATATGCACACATAAGAACTAGTTGTTATTTTTCTGCGTTTAGGCTGGACAAAGATAACAGATATACAGACTCGAACCAATTTTTTCAAAATCCTGTGTAAATTTCAAATTTGCTTTACGTTGGAAACACTACTGCCACCTACTCGACTGTTCGCCGCGATCTTTCAAAATGTTCCACTACGTTCCGGAACGATAACAAAATCCTCCTACCTGTTATAGAAATATTCCAACTACAACAATTTGAACACTTATCACATGGTTTCCCTAAGAGTTAAAGACAACTTTATTTCCATATCGAATAAATCACACGAGAATTCGATCGGAATAAAACAAATACAAACTTGTCATTTTAACCAACAGCAAAACAAAAATCTAGCGTGAAGTGAATGTTGCACCCAAAATTGTGGCTCAGTGAAAGTGGCAGTCAAATCGTTGTGGCACCTCGTGTCGATCGTGGTGACATCTGCAAGTGTTCGCCACGCTGATTGAGCAAATTTTACACACGGTTCATATGTGAGCCTGTATATCTGTTATCTGTGGGCTGGATGAACGGAACCTCATATTCGCCATTGACTGGAGCACCAGTTGAATAATACAGGGTGTAGTTCCATCATCTTGACGTAGATGGAGGCCTGCGCACTCGATATGTCCCCGTTCATAGATTATCATAGACTGAAGCTTGCAAACGCGCAATAGGATCTGTTTATAGAATCGGTTGATTTTGATGTATCGAGTTCGGACCTGTTTTCAAGCTATTTAAATAATGGTTACGTAATAAACATGGCATTAACAAAAAACTTACTCCTTCTTCCATCCTTCTTCCGCTTCGTGGAAGAATTAGAAAAAATCTAAAACAGGGAAAAATTTATCAAGAAATCAAATGAGGAGTAATTTCGTTAAACTTTCGAGTTGTGAAATGTTGAAAGTGCACTCAGGTGAACATAGTAAAGAAAGACGTAGTCCTACGTCAAAACTTCACTAAATCTGCGATCTCAACTAACAGGGTCGAATGGTATATGGAACTCGGCCATCAGGACCTCGGATTAAAAATCAATTTCCACAATGATTGCATAGCCTTCTTGTATGAGAAAGGATAGCAGATAAAAGCATAGATAATGCTTTTAGAGAACGAAACACAAGATTAATTGTTTTTCATGGTAATGAAACGTAACTGATTTGAAACTATCGTCTGAATATACGGATAGTTTAGCAGCTATTCAAGAAGAGAAAAATATTACGATCAGCCTGCCTAGCCAGATACAATTTATATATCAGTTTATTTAACAAAGTAACAGTAAAAAATCTCAAAACAAACATAGATCGTTTCTAAAATTTAAAACATTAACTTACAGTCCATTAAACAGGATATATTTCACTTTGAAAGTACGCGAAACCAGCCCAAAAACATCAAATGTTAATTTAATATCACACACCGAGATAAAACTTTTCACATCACAAACAAAGGCAGCAACATATTGAGGGTGCTCATTTTCATATTATTATAACACAAATAACAAATTTCATTCCATTTCTCGTCATCCAGCTTAGCAAGAGTCCCCGTTTCACCGCCCCTCGACACCCGTCGAGATTCCCAGCCACTTGGTTGCGTATAAATTTACCAAGTCGACGACAGCACAACAAGCCGGTGGAGCAGATTTCTCCTTGTCACTAGAAGGATTCCATATACACAGTACACTGCCGCCCCAGCTACTCCCGCCTCTGCCGTTAGTCAGTTTCAGCCTGTTTAAGTCACAGTATCCTGCCGGAGTCAGATGGTTCTCGTTTCGTTTCTGGCCCTCTGATGCCAGACCGGAAGGCTCGTTTGACGCTCTACTATTTGAATGTGTCGTTTTTTCATCATCTCATTATTTGGATTCTGATTTGAGAATAGCTTCAGTCTCGTCAGCCAGCAGTCAGGGTGCCAGGATCATCCGCATGCTTTCACATATGGCACTCGTATGGTGGAGAATGTTGACTGTGTATGGTTTGATAGGCGATTCCCGGACAGCGTAGAGCGGAGGAGAAAAATGAGCCGAAATACAATTCCGGGAAGATAAATTATGAAAAGTTTCTCCCGCCATCATCGCATCCCGTTCCGTGTCCCACCCACCCAATTTGACCGAGGATCTTTTTCGTACAGCTAGACTGCACTCCAGTTCCGTTTAACATTCACCGAGGGTTTTTTTTCCTAGGTTGGTTGGAGTGTATGAAAGTGGAATCCTCTAAATATCAATTTAGCAATTTATTTCACCAAATTTATACCTTTCACTTCTTTTCCAGTCCCTTTTTCGTATGCCCAGGGATGCCGTTTTTTGTGTGTTCATTTGCCACGGGGATAGATGTATGTGCATTGTGGGATTATAATTTCCGGAACTCTGGTACTGGCAAAAAGGGATAACATACAAAGTTGAAAATTATATAAATATATGAAAATTATTCTAGGTAAAAGAATTCTGACTTGCTAAGTATGGCCAGTCTCTACTCTCGCTGGATGCAACCTTTTTGGAATAAAAGATTGATGTAATTCTTTCAAACCCGATGATATATGAAAATAAGTTTTTTTTTATGAAAACGAAAAAGAATGAAGCAGAATTCTTCTTCGACAATCTATACAGAATAGAAAAATCATCATTGATTATAACTTTATTGTTTTCATCCGGGTTTTCCCATCATTCAATGTTTTCAGGCTTGGTCGTGATTTCATGACATCATGTTACATGAGTCAAACAAATGGACTAACAAAAATGGTTTTAGTTGCACATATAACTAGTTTGTGCGAAATGCACATAACTAGTTCCATTATATTCCGCGTTTCGTCTTCGGTTTAAAATCGAAAGACGAAATGCAAAGAAAATATACTAAGCTTTTTGAAACTAAATGATTTTTTTTCTCATATTCTGTTATCGGTTTGACAAATAGAGTAAGCTGTTCGGTTGCTGAAGACTTTTAACAGACTTTTGAAACTTCGATTGTTTGCATTTACAGACTTTTAAAAATTGGCGCGATTTTTTTGTTTTTGCTAGCTAAACTTATTGCAGTAACTGGTATCTCTGATGATATGCAACACGTGGACAAATTGACAGCTTCAATACATCCGTCATATAAGTGAAAACTTTGGTTTTCTGGTTCTGTTAGCCAAGGCGACTCCCAACTAATCGTCAAGTAAAATTAACTTTAATGCGCTGATTAATGCCATTGAACGTTGCTTAGTTGATTAGAAGCAAATGAATTTGACTGCAATAACGTAGAACGGGTGGAACACCGATCAAATCAACAACAACGACGCCACTACCAAAATCATCGGCCAAGAGAGCCAAGGCGAAGTCGCCATCAGACAATGAAGACTTTTGTAAAAAAAGGCCTCCGAAAAAAATAAATTCCGTTGTTGCCTTTCTCATATAAAAAGGCTAGGCAATCACTGTGAAAATCAACTTTTTAACCGAGGCCCGGTCGGCCGAATTTCATATATCATTCGACTCAGCTCGACGAACTGAGAAAATGCCTGTGTGTGTATATGTGTGTATGTATGTAACAAAAATATGCACTCACTTTTCTCGGAGATAACTGAACCGATATTCACATACTTAGATTCAAATAAAAGGTCTAATGGTCCCATAGCCCGCTATTGAATTTCATTTTTATGTGACTTCGGTTCCGAAGTTACATGGTAATATGTGAAAATTAGAGAAAAATTCTGCACTCATTTTCCTCTCCAAACTCCAAAAATAGAACTCACTTCGATTTCTCTGCGATGCTTGAACCGATTTTCACATATTTGAAGCTACTGCGAAATTTCATCCGGATCCGACTTCCGGTTCCGCAGTTACAGGGCGATGAGTGTCAAAGTTTTCAAATCGCCATATAGAATGACAATATGTACAACACCGGTAAGTGGTGGTACGGTGGAAGAAGAAAACACAAAACGAACGATGCGTGCTTTGTTCTATTTTGTACAGACTATAAAGGTTATGGAAGTCTGCTACAAAGGTATGATATTGGTAAATGACGGTGCTGCTGTTGATAAAATTTTTAGCTATTTTATGTTAAGTGCGACCGAGGGCATCAAAAATGTAAAGCTGTAGTAAAATAAAAGATATAAAAAACCTGTTTTAATCCACCTAGTGGTGTAATGATGCCTTTCTCATTTTCATTTTCTCCTGTGTATTACACCAGAAATTCCCCGAAATACTAAATTTTAAAAGAGTTTATGAAATAGTTTTGAAGATTTCTGTTGCATAATACTGCTACTTCTATATACTACATTTGAATTTAAGGTAGTAAAAATCTATTCAATCATATGTGAGAAAGTGAAGTGAGCTACATTACATTTGATTTCTATTGTTGGTACTTCCGCAACCAAAAGCTGGATATCGGCATAGTGACATTCGGTTCATTTAACCATACAGGGTCCGGCACTCGAAGTGTAACCAATTAAAAAGGCCATAAATTCAGATTGGAAAATTACTTTTACTTAATTCAAAGTACAAAATGTGTAAAAATAATACAAATTCAGAATCAATTCACTTTTGCTCGATATGACCACCTTTTGCCTTGACTTGATGACTTGAGAGAGCGAAGGAGTTGCTTCGTTTGGCCGAAAGCGGTCAATTTCCGAACATTGTATTTTCTGACGAGAAAATTTTTCCAATTGAGCAATTCGTAAACTCTCAAAACGATAGGGTTTACTTGACCGACCGTTCATACGAGAATTTGAGTCATCGATTGGCCACCAGGAGGCAGCACCCGCAACAGATAATGGTTTGGGCCGCTGTAACCGCAGATGGGCGCTCTCCAATCGTCCGAACTAAAAGATACACCAGTCTCGAGACGCTGAAAAAAGTTATTGTCCGCGAGTGGGCCTAAATACTTGCAAGTCACGTTCGGCAACTTGCGATTCGTTTTTTGACCGTCTCAAGGCCATAGTCAAGGCAAAAGGTGGTCATATCGAGCAAAAGTGAATTGATTCTGAATTTTGTATTATTTTTACACATTTTGTACTTTGAATTAAGTAAAAGTAATTTTCCAAACTGAATTTATGGCCTTTTTAATTGGTTACACTTCGAGTGCCGGACCCTGTACACTAATATGACCTACAAATTTATTTACTATTCTTTATGAAGATTTGAATTTTGGGAAAAAAATGTACCGGTAGTTGGACTTGATTAAAATCCAGCTGATCTTTTATGGGATTATCAATAGTTTATTTGGTTACAGACTCTCATGGTCTGCCAACTAGAGAAAATAACTAGCAAATATAAATTCTTGAAACTGACATGTTTACACTAAGCACACAACCTCCGGAGGCAGAGGTGAGTGACATTATTTTCACAGATTCGGTGCATATTTCCACAATTTTGTTGCATATCACCCTGTAGTTACGGAACTAGAAGTCGGATCCAAATGAAATTTTTAAACTTGGTATGGGTTCAGCTATCTCCAAGAAAAGTGAATGACATTATTTTCACATTTTTGGTGCATATCATCCTGTAGTTTTGGAACCGGAAGTCGTATCCAAATGATATTCAGGAAATTTGTATGGGACCATGTGACCTTTCATTGTTTGTGAATATCGGTCACACACACAGTCTACAATATGTGTGCAACAAGGGGAGGACGCTTAGAACAATTTGCCAATCACACATTACACAATGCGTTGGCGCATTTATCAATATTGGCACTTTCGTTTTCATACAGTTGCACAGTTGCGGCACACAAAGGGCTCAGTTTTGACAAGTAGCTGTCTCATGGGGAACAGCGTGGCACACTTAGACTCACAGTATATATCGTGTTTTTTTTAGAAACACAATATAGTTTGTGTTGAGCGACTTTCCCCTTGGTGTGCAAGCATATGCCGAACTGTAATGGCAACAGCGCTCGCATGCCTAAATGAATGCTGTTACTGAGACAGTTTCTACTCACCAGTTTGATGAGAGTATTCTATCCGGAGAGTAGTCAAACCGAACGGGCTGTTTGTATCCTGTTTCTTTATGTTCGCTCATTCGCATAAAATGTTACGGGGACAGCCTTAGAAAATCGAAGACATCCTTTGATTTTTAGGGAATTACTGTTACGAAGGGCTGTCGCGAGCCGGCTGTCTCATCAATGTCTCTTGAAGCAATAAACCGGCTGTTTCTGGAGACGAGCTGTGGTTCATAGTGCGCTCGCACTATTTCGGCTGCCTCAATGAAATGGTACTAGTACATACGATTGCGTTGTTGGGATTACCTTTGCAGGAAACTTTAGGGTTTCATTACATTACCATTGTGAAATAAAGAAATTGTTTTAGATTTATATAGACTGTCGGCGAAGGCAATGAATTTTAATAACTAACGAAAATTAAAAGATAAACACAGAGTTTTGTATAACGGCTCATATATCTGAATTACTGAAGTATTCATCCTTAGTGCTTCCTTCTTATTCCTAAAGCAACAGATACACTAGCATTCATTGATAATACTCCGAAAATATCTTATGCACCCTTATTCTGAATAACGACGTTTTGATTTTTCTGTTTCTCCTAGGATAACTAAACCAATGAATTTTTTAGGGTCGGAAATGACAGCCACAATATTATTATTATTATTATTATTATTATTTGATGAGTTGGCTAGAGCTGGTAAAACGAATGATTTCGTTGGTCCTGAACCAGCTTTACCACTTTCAATTAGTTGGATAAAGCACAAGATTCGTTCTTGGGCTGCATCCAAACATGCCAGCTACTGGCGCAGCTTGCAAACTTGCGCTCAGACAAAAGCATTTCTACCAGATTTAAATCTGAAAATGTCAAAGTGTCTACTGTATTTTTCCAAGCATCATTGCAGTATTCTGGTCAGAGCTCTGACTGGACATAACAAACTCAATGATCACATGGCTACTATTCAACGTGCTGAGTATTATTATTATTATTATTATTATTATTATTATTATTATTATTATTATTATTATTATTATTATTATTATTATTATTATTATTATTATTATTATTATTATTATTATTATTATTATTATTATTATTATTATTATTATTATTATTATTATTATTATTATTATTATTATTATTATTATTATTATTATTATTATTATTATTATTATTATTATTATTATTATTATTATTATTATTATTATTATTATTATTATTATTATTATTATTATTATTATTATTATTATTATTATTATTATTATTATTATTATTATTATTATTATTATTATTATTATTATTATTATTATTATTATTATTATTATTATTATTATTATTATTATTATTATTATTATTATTATTATTATTATTATTATTATTATTATTATTATTATTATTATTATTATTATTATTATTATTATTATTATTATTATTATTATTATTATTATTATTATTATTATTATTATTATTATTATTATTATTATTATTATTATTATTATTATTATTATTATTATTATTATTATTATTATTATTATTATTATTATTATTATTATTATTATTATTATTATTATTATTATTATTATTATTATTATTATTATTATTATTATTATTATTATTATTATTATTATTATTATTATTATTATTATTATTATTATTATTATTATTATTATTATTATTATTATTATTATTATTATTATTATTATTATTATTATTATTATTATTATTATTATTATTATTATTATTATTATTATTATTATTATTATTATTATTATTATTATTATTATTATTATTATTATTATTATTATTATTATTATTATTATTATTATTATTATTATTATTATTATTATTATTATTATTATTATTATTATTATTATTATTATTATTATTATTATTATTATTATTATTATTATTATTATTATTATTATTATTATTATTATTATTATTATTATTATTATTATTATTATTATTATTATTATTATTATTATTATTATTATTATTATTATTATTATTATTATTATTATTATTATTATTATTATTATTATTATTATTATTATTATTATTATTATTATTATTATTATTATTATTATTATTATTATTATTATTATTATTATTATTATTATTATTATTATTATTATTATTATTATTATTATTATTATTATTATTATTATTATTATTATTATTATTATTATTATTATTATTATTATTATTATTATTATTATTATTATTATTATTATTATTATTATTATTATTATTATTATTATTATTATTATTATTATTATTATTATTATTATTATTATTATTATTATTATTATTATTATTATTATTATTATTATTATTATTATTATTATTATTATTATTATTATTATTATTATTATTATTATTATTATTATTATTATTATTATTATTATTATTATTATTATTATTATTATTATTATTATTATTATTATTATTATTATTATTATTATTATTATTATTATTATTATTATTATTATTATTATTATTATTATTATTATTATTATTATTATTATTATTATTATTATTATTATTATTATTATTATTATTATTATTATTATTATTATTATTATTATTATTATTATTATTATTATTATTATTATTATTATTATTATTATTATTATTATTATTATTATTATTATTATTATTATTATTATTATTATTATTATTATTATTATTATTATTATTATTATTATTATTATTATTATTATTATTATTATTATTATTATTATTATTATTATTATTATTATTATTATTATTATTATTATTATTATTATTATTATTATTATTATTATTATTATTATTATTATTATTATTATTATTATTATTATTATTATTATTATTATTATTATTATTATTATTATTATTATTATTATTATTATTATTATTATTATTATTATTATTATTATTATTATTATTATTATTATTATTATTATTATTATTATTATTATTATTATTATTATTATTATTATTATTATTATTATTATTATTATTATTATTATTATTATTATTATTATTATTATTATTATTATTATTATTATTATTATTATTATTATTATTATTATTATTATTATTATTATTATTATTATTATTATTATTATTATTATTATTATTATTATTATTATTATTATTATTATTATTATTATTATTATTATTATTATTATTATTATTATTATTATTATTATTATTATTATTATTATTATTATTATTATTATTATTATTATTATTATTATTATTATTATTATTATTATTATTATTATTATTATTATTATTATTATTATTATTATTATTATTATTATTATTATTATTATTATTATTATTATTATTATTATTATTATTATTATTATTATTATTATTATTATTATTATTATTATATTTATTTATTCCCGCTTTCAAATTTAATTGTGGTCGTTCACCGGGGAATCACACCTACATTTTTCAATATATCATTTTTCATTTTTTTAACATAATTTCTTTTCAGAAAGAAAACTGTTAAATATATGCAATGAACTCGGCTCTATTTAAAGTTCCAAACGTTTGATTTTTTTTAATGCGGACACAAGCTACTTAGCCAATTAGAGTATAAAATTTTCGACATTCTTAGACTTGTAACTGCGGAAATCGGATCCGAATTAAATTCAATAGTAACCTATGCAGCCTTTTCATTTCAGCCTGATTTGGGAAAATAGGTGCAGTCATGCCTGAGAAATTGAGTGACGTTGTTTGACACATACAATACACATACACACACACGGAGGAATTGCTTAACTTATCTTAGTCGAATGTCAACTTTCACTAGTCGAATTTTCAAGTAATTTCAAAACCTTTTTTTATGACAAAATCAAAATCTATTTATAGACACTATGAAATTTTTATAGATTCTTCAAAACCAATTTGAGCTTGAATTCATGTTTAGGTAGTTTTTGTTACTTACCATTTTTGGAAATATAAGTGTACTTTATAGGTAATCGTACTTATCCCCAAATTTCCCAACCAGAACCGGCAATGAAATTCAATACGATAAATCTATAGTGCATCGAAATGTAAGGGCGTGAGAGCCGACTGAAACAGAGAACCAAAAATGTGTACGAGAATTGTAGCAAGCGCATAGAAACTGGATGTGCTGTTTGAAATTTCAAGGCACCGCATCTTCTTCTGCGTGCGGCTCGTGATTGCAACATCTACATTTCCAAAATTGGATTGAGCGTAAAAGCACATAGAGGAAATGATTAAGATTCTTCTCTCATTTTAACTGCAGCTATAAATTTGGGCCTCAGTTACTTTTATATCAAGTTTTGTGGTAAACAACGACATTAAGCTAAACAATTCAAAATATACTGAACACAAGCTTCTACTTGATGAAAGATGCGCTTTAACCGAGTTTTAAATTTTACAATGTAAAGTGACAGTTTTAACGTGTGTAAAAGTCGGTTCTGGTAGCTATGACCAAAATAATATAATAGTTAATATGCCGTTTCTAGAGATAAGATAATTCAATGCATAACAGGAAGAAAATGAATTCCAGATTATCAACACATATGTATTTTGGAATATATTCCAGGTTAATAGAAACACTATACTATTCATATATAGAAGATAACTTAATATGTCTGGAAAGCTGAAGACCATATTACTCAAGAAAGACATTATTAAATAACTTGGTGAACTAAAACTTTTTTCTAAATAAAACGAAATAAACATTCGAATCTGTTACGGGCAACCATGCTGCATTCCACGCTTGGAAACATGTTTTTTGGAAGAACCGCAATTTTTCATTCAGTTTTTGGATTCAAAGCTTTGTTGTACGGTACCTGCAAATAAGTTTCTAAATGATTTTTGCATTGCTAATTCCGACTCCAAATTTTGCACTCAAGGTTTTTATTCGATTGGTGGTTCAATGTATAACGAACTTATCGAGCCAGATTTTGTATGTTTCAGTTCTGACTTGGAAAGATTCTTAGTGTCCGTAATATTGCAACACTGACCATGCAATAGTCCCGTAGACTTACAAGTCGACCGCAAAGTTGAATGCTATTCAGAATCACGCTAACTAGTATCGAATACAGAATCTTTAATTTGAATATATCTTTTGCTACAAACATTCATTCACCGTTTACATCTAAAATCTGATTCAATTGACTTATACACTCTTGTATAAAAAACGATCGCCTCTTTGATATTCTGAAGGAAGAGATAAAGAGGATGGAAATAATGCTTCACGCACATCAGTACGCGCCTACACTATGAATGTTACAGCCCACAAACCGAACGTAAACTGCCTGAAACGAGCACGCCGAACTGTCTCAGCTCTTTAATTATGAATATAATTTCTTGAAAACAAACTTTTCTTTCTATAGAATTTCATTTATCGATCGATTCATAGAAGATCGACCAAAATATAAAAATTAACTATTCATTTAAATTAAAGTCCGTTCTTCAATCCATTTCGTATTAGTAGTTTCGTATATTATTAATTATCAATTATATTGTTATCAATTCCCAACCAACGGTGATTGCTATGCGCAATGATCAACCGCTGCGCAAAGCAATCACCAAAGGCAAAACTAAAACCCACATGCTTGCCTCGAATCTTCATAGCAAACCAAGAGCAACAAATTTGAACCGCACCGGCTACTGTCGCAGACCTGGTTCAAGGGAGAGTAATATTTTGCTCTCGACAGAAACAACACAGTGACTGATACCCGAAGTTTACTGTCGCAACAGCGAGAACCTCATGCTTCTTCGGCTGTCGTGGACCATGACAAAATGTCTTGAGATGGAATGAACTGTCGAACGAAGTGAATGACGGCAACGTTGGCTGTACAGAACTATTTGTCTAAGGGCTGTCGTGATGAAATCCATCACAAGGCTGTCATGGAAAGAGTAGCAAGACAGCCTTAATAATAATGTCGCACGGCGGTACATTTGGGAAGCCTGGGCTCACCCATTTTTTTCAAGATGGCCAAATCGATTTTCTCAAACTTATAGATTCAAAGGAAAAGTCTCACAGTTTCATACAAAGCCAAAGCCTTGGTATTACATTCCTGTAGCGGAATTTGACCTTCTGTTTCAACAGACTTCGCAGCCGATTCAGAGTGTACAGAACCATTGCAGTGCTACGATTGTACTGACACTACAAATCTTTCCAGGTCGGGGCTTGGTATTCCTAAATTTGTTGCGGAAACTTCTCCCGGTTCCTGAACTACATGGTAAACAGGATTTGATGAGTTTGTTAGATTAATTCCAAACAAATTTTCCTATTTCTATTCAATGAACAGTTGTTTTTGCAAACTCCACAGTAATATTTATAATGTTATGAGAAAAATGAGAAAGGCATCATTACACCACTATGTGGATTAAAACAGGTTTTTCTTTGAATAATTGCAGTCCTTACTTATATTTTTTTCATTTGCAGCGAAATTTCTTGGGGTGTCGGTAACTGAAGACCTTTTCTTAAATGGCCAAAATTTATCACTTTACTAAATTGTTAATTAAGTTTTTTCAATGAAATGAACCAACTTATGGCGTTTTTCATTGAGAAACACTGGTGGCGTGGATTGCTCTGATTTTGCACTTTCGAGCAGAAATGGTAATGAAACACCGTCAAAATATTGCATTTCTGCTCGAAAGTGCAAAATCAGAGCAATCCACGCCACCAGTGTTTTTCAATGAAAAACGGCATTAGTTTCTTAATATATTTCCGCATAATGTGCACTTAGTCAGAAATTATAAGCATAAAATCAAACGGTGCCGGTAACCTAGCACTCTGCCCTATTTAATGTACACAACTACATGAATTTATTTATATATTTATTTATTTATTTATTTGGCGAGAAATCGTGCCTACTGTAGACTTGGAAGGTCGTTTCGGCTTGCCATCACTCGAAGTGGACTATCTACAAGACCGACGACCAAGATTATCATAAAGGACCAACGCACCCGTGTTATTTTTTAGCGGAAGGTGTTGCGTACCAACTATGGTGGAGTGCAGATTAAAAACGGAACGATGCGCAGGCGAATAAACCACGAATTGCATCAGCTGCTGGAAGAATCACGTATCGTGCATACCGTAAAAATAAGAAGTTTGCAGGGGGTAATACACGTCGTAAGGATGTCAAACGACGACCCTGTGAAAATGGTTTTTTGAGAGTGACCCTACAGGAATACAGCGACACGGGGGATCGACTAACTAAAAAGCGACCTACATACCCTCCGCAGATAGCGATGCTAGCGGTAAGCAGCAATGAACCTAGTGAATTGGAATCGGCTTCTACAAAACATCAAGAGACCACATGGCTCTTATGACTTCCTCGTTTGTTCGATTCTGGAGGCTGCAGAACAAGCTCAAACTAATCGATTGTTGTTTTTTCTAAACTGTCATTTTTGTTTTTCGATCAACAGAAACGATGGTTGAAATAACAAAATTTTTGGTTAAAAAAAAAGATGCTGTCAGTTACTCAAGACACACTCCTTTCAATTTCAATAAAGATTTCAGTTACAACAACCGACCTTGTTTTTGATTTAACAGTTATGTGAGTTGAAAAACAAATCGGTTTTAGTTGTTCTAGATATTACGATTAGTTATTTCAACTTAAGCAAAATTACTGATTTTGAATGACAATAAAATATTTCTTATTGATATACGTTCTGATTTTTTAAATGAAAATTCGGTATGTTAAGATATATAAAAAATATGTAATATTTAATATAAATAATATGTTATATTATGACGGTATAAATAAAAGTTAATGTTGTTGTAGTAACAACATAATAGCAAAATACACTAGAAACACGGTTTTTAGTCACTGAAGTGATGATTGTTGATTTTTTAGAAAATAACGCATCAAATTAATTGATTTCTATGATTGGTAACTGATTTACGAAAAAAACTAGTATATCAATTCAAAGTCTAATGAGATCCTATGTTCCTAAAATTCATTTTTAATTTTTAGCTTTCGGTAAAGGATCACACTCATATTCTATCAAGCCAAGTAGTATTTTTAATGAAGCAGAAAAATGATATTACCTTCCATCTATCGGAATAATAAAACCTTTCTCAGCCCTTGCTTTATATTAAATGAATTATTCATTGAAACCATCTTTATTTTTGTTTTTATTATACTGTCTTTTAGTAATGCTGGTGTCAACGAAACTTTCTAATTGTGACCACTATATTACTTACGAATAAAAAGACACTGCATTGATTTTTATTTTTTGAGCCATTGCAACTTACAGTTTCAACAGATTATATGAATGAATATTAAACATTTTCAATTTAATCACTTTGTTCATATAATTTTTGTACATGACTTGAATATAACACGATGCTCATTCTTTAACATGCATTTCACCATGGAGAATCAAGTTGATTTTAAGACCAAAATTCAAAGGCATACAATTCACTGGGTTCTAGTTTTTGTTAATCACGTTTTGTTAATTGCAGTATCTCTAACGGCTATCAGTTCTGTGCATAGCACTACTTTATATAAATTTTTTCTTCTTGTAACACCAGAGCAGTAAAATTGTAGATAGTTTATCATCACATTAATATTCTGACAACTAGTGTTATGAAAAACATTAATTTACTATCATTCAAAAGTTACTCTTCAAGAGTTTTACAAACGTGTAATAAGCGAATTTCGTTTGCATGAGAATGTTTAAGAAACGTTTGAATTTCAACTAAACTAATGGTTGATTTTACATTGCAATTTTCGTTTTGCTTTGTGCAGTTTTTGACATTAGACAGCATTAAAAACAACATATTTTTCAACTACTTCAATATGTGCAAATCAAATAGCAAATTGGTTGAATCAACTAATTATTAGTTAAAAGAACAACTGCAAAAATCAAAAACTGCGAGATCGTAATTTTTTGATTGGAGGGTTTTCCGTGTACAAGAGCATAGAAATGTAGCCATTGGAGACATTTTGTCGAAGGTTTGTCAAGAGAAACATCAATGAGCACTCTTTGGAAAACGGCCAGACGAATGAGGAATCGTAACGTAGGAAATGAGAGTGAGGAATACTCGAACCGATGGATATTTTAATTGTGACGAAAGTTTGTCCAGATTCTATTCCTACGCAGAGCATTATTTGGGAGTCTTCTCCAAATAATGGTTCCATTGATAGCCCCTTTTCAATGATGGAATTTCCCATAGCACTCATGTCTTGTAACAATAACGCTCCTGGGTTGGAGAGAATTAAATTCAACTTTGTAAAGAATCTGCCCGACCTTGCAAAAAGACGTTTGTTGGAATTGTTCAACAAGCTTCTTGAGCTAAATATTGTCCCACCTGACTGAAGGCAAGTGAAAGTTATCGCCCTTCAAAAACTGGGGGAACCAGCTTCCAATCACAACTCATATAGACCCGTTGAATCAGAAAATTGTTCGAAAAAATTATTCTTCGACGTCTCGACACTTGGGTCGAGACGAACGGTTTGTTGTCAGCTACTCAGCTTAGATTCCGTAGAAATAAAGGGAAGAATGATTGCCTCGCATTACTTTCGTCTGACATCCAAATTGCCTTCGCTCAGAAACAACAAATCCAAACCATTATTTTCTCTTCACAGATAGTCTGAGTGCAATGAAAGCCATTCGCTCAAACGCTGCTGGCAAAAATGAACCGTTTTTCTAGGGCAAAATAAAACAGTGCCTGAAGGACATAATGAATCAGTATGTGGAGTATCGTGATATCAGATTTCAACTAATAAATTCCTTGTGTACTCAAGGTAGACTATCCAATGTCCCAGTTCGCGACATTTTTGCTTGTCGTGACCTTCCTTACATGAAACTTCTTTATCGATTCATTAACTCCATTGGAGTTCCAATTTAAATTTTATTTTATGTTAAACTGTTTTCTCTTCCATGAGTTCAACCAATAGCCAGCTATCTTATATTAAATAAAAGTGATGAACTGATACAAACAAACCTGAAATAGTTATAAGATCATATACAAAATTAATGTATTACATTTAATGTAACTTATAACAGCAACTCGTTTGATAAAAACAGTGTTTAGATTAACTAATGAATACAAACATACTAATATGATATTCGAAATGTATTAGGTTTAAAGTACTATGTATTGTGGATGCCACGGCGAAGAAAAATTGATATATATTGCCAATGAAATAAACGTATTTATGGAAAAAAAAACTACATGGCTCTAGCCTGACCGGTAAAGTAAAACCCACCAACCTTTTTAAAAGACTTTAATCTCTCGATAAAATGTAACTAGCTTTCGTTTGCAGATAACTTAAAACTGTTTAACAACGTCTTTCAATTCTTGCACATTTATTTGGACTTTCTTTCAAAGTGTTGCAATGACGATACTAAATACATTGAAATGCTTCAAATGAGACCTATGTAATTTAATATGTTGATACAAACGATGAGGAGGTTTTATGCCTGCTGGAGAGAGAGATTGCCAAATTTCATCTCCTTCGGGTTTCTCCCTGCTACAAATAAATAAATAAATAAATAAATATTAAACCTCCCCAGCCACGAAGATCACTACAAGCTCATAGATTTAGTACTGCTCTCTGTTCGATGTGGAACTTTTAAAATTACTTTTGTTGCTAGTTACATTATCACTTCCGCTACGTTCTCAAAAGGTTGTTCCTCAGTTGTAAAATAGTTTTAATAATCAAAATGATCGCTCACATTTACAGCAAAAGAAGTCATAACCGACTGTAATATATTTCCATTCCATACTAATCCTTATTGCTTCATTATTTTCGAAATTCGATAGTGTGACGGAAGCGTTTTTTTTTTCATTCTTCAATAGCTGTCAATTCTTTTTGTTTTTTTACGCCATAATAAAAAGTCACAGAGAGATTAAAGAGCAACCCACTGCGGAATTGCTCAATTCTACCATTTAAGTGGTAGAATTGAGCAAAAATATAAATCGATTCTGTCGCGAATAATCAAAAATCACTTTTTGATGCATAATGCATATTCAAACATTTGCCTTCCACTTTTGCCTTGGCATCAAGCGCCCGCATTTCGGCAATGGTTGAAAAATGGATAAAAGAAAAATGTCTTGGGTTTACCCGAAACGATAAATTTATTTAATAAATGGCCCTACAATCGGATATCACAGGATATCGACGACTTCTGATCAGATGGCCTGCAACGACTGAACCTTCATTTTCACCAGAGCTGCGCAAGGAATAAATTAATGTTTGTAATAACAATATTGTACAGCATACTGTATAGGTACTCAATCTCTGTTGAAAATAATTGAATGAAAAATAGCTTCAAAAATTAGCAGAATTTATAATCACAATCTACCGATATTTCACGTGTCAGCAAACTAACCAATGATTAAAATTACTCCATAAGCAACACCATCTCGCTTCGAAAATTCAAACGTCTACAGCCTCCAGAACTACGGCCACCGGTTGGAACATTTTTGAAAGCCGGTGTTTGTTTTATTTGCAAAATCCCACACAATAAACATTCGATTACATTCATGTTCATGGTCCTTAACGATGCACGTACCATTTAACTCTTCCCGTCCAGCTACAAACGGTCGCACCGAGAGCACCGTTCTACAGACGGAAATGCCGGAAACATAATTCCAGCTATGGAACCTGGTAGTTGCAAATCTTCTCATTTCCATGTGAATTCCGTTCGCACAGGCTCACCTGCATAGGTAGGATATGAGTACAAACGTGTACATGTGAAACGCTCACCTCATAAATTTCTTCTCTCACTGTTCCACTGCCTCACGTGCACGAACGATGGGCCCAAGGGCTCTTGGTGTGTGGCAAACATACTGTTTTCACCACCTCTTGTCCTCCATCAGATCGTCGACAAAATTTTACCTCCGAAAAACGCTCTTCAGCTAATCAGCCATATGAAAGCATAAATTCTTCGGATATTCATACTCACTTGAAGGCCGCCCCCTCTGCAACGTTTTCATTGCCGCCTACACCGACCGACCGACCGACCGCCACCGGCTGAACTGGAGGACGTTGTCGGTAAGTACACCCATAACAACAACCCAACCACTCCCCCTACCACTTACTGGAGGGGTTGGAATATAAGCTAGGTACCCAAACAAAAAGTAAACCACAAGAGCAAGAAGAAACCTCTCGACTGGAGGGCGCCGACCGACTGCTTGCATAGAAACGCAGATTGGCAGCGAGGTCGGCGGGAAAAACGAATGTGTGAATCTTTCCACTCCTTTGCACTTTTCGTCTAAAGGATTGGACTTTCGAGAACGAGTGGAGCTCTGAGGGTTGAAATTGGTATAACTATATTTTCCCAGTGTAAATAAATTCAATTTAGGATTTAAGGGGCAGCCCACACGGCAGCTGAGCACCAAACTCGAAGCGGATTAGAAAATGCAAGATTGGTTGTTTCGGAATGTTGCCTGCCAGGCCTAACGTTTGGGGAGGGTCGATGGGTTGGAGATTACACAGGAAGGACAATTTAAATCGTGCTCTACTTTTTGTACTATTTCGACTTTAAATTAAAAGCGCACGAAAATTTTCCTTCTATTTGAACTGGACTTTTTGGACAACGAAACCTATATACGTGCACATATGATTAATGGTATTGTTTTATACTTAACAAAAACAACACAAATAGTGACTTATTCTTATTAGCTACGTATGTCAAATATAAGATCGGATTTACACTACCCAAACATTTTGTTGCACTTTTTAAAATGTGTGATTTATTAGCTCATACTCATTTTCCATTACAACTTATTACTTTTATTTCACAAGAACTTATTGTTTGATTTAAAGAATATTCGCGTCTTTCTTTACACATTTATTTCCCGAAACGGATAATTTTAATCGTTTCATACGAAATTTCGGAAAAATATCAGTTCGAGTATTCGAGTTCGTACACACCATAAAAATTTAAATAAATAATAAAACAATAAATCTCTTCATGTACCTAATTCTTGGCGCGCCATTGGTACCTCTTGTTTCTTGGAAGCGTGAGTACAAACTCATAAGTGAATAATCAACGAAAAAGATCAACTTAGTCTACTTAGCTACGGCCAAAAACTACAAAACAGAGCCCGCGAATATTTTGCACAGAATATTAGGATGGTTTTCGAAAGAGTGGTTTCATAGATTTTAATTAAATTTCAGCCAAATCCGACTGCTGATCCCGGAAAAACGAGATAATAAATGGTTACTTAGGGGTTAAGCAATTTTTGTGTACAGGGCACCAGAGACCGCACTGACAACTTCAACGAGAGCTCTTCTCTTTCACATTTATACACCACTGTTGTATAAGGTGTGCACGCATCATGAGCGCGTTTGTTTATTTCCTTTTACCTCTTCCCCTGAATCGCATCAAAGTGCTAGAGCATTAGCTATTAGATTCTCTGAGGTGGATGCAGATACTTTCACAGAGGTGTACACGCCGGTGAGCACTCTGCTGTATGGTTTGCGTAGAAGAAACGTGGACACGCAAAATCAGCAAAATAAAACAATTTATCGTAAAATTTTCGGTTTTCCTTGCAAATTTTTCATAGCAAGGCCAGATCTACTTTCTATTAATTGAAGTTCACGGAAGTGTTCGCTCATCATCACGCGCCAGTGGTCACTTGGGTGTATTTAGACGAGAGCGCGTGTGAGTGATTCATGCGAAGAGAATGTGTTTCACTCGCGCCAGCTGCTTTAACCACAAGCACACACTCAAATGCTGTCTATTCGACACTGAGAAGAAGTGCGCTTTCCTCTTTGTGCGGTGCTTCGTTTTTTGCATCCTCGGTGTGGACAAGAATCTGACTCCAGCGTGTATCACTCTGGTGAAATGCCATCTCTGCAGGGCACATAACCGTTTTTATATAATTTATGTTAAACAATGTTATTAGGCAGTAAATCAACAATGAAGAACCCCTGATTAAATATTCATCTATTTTATAGAGTGTGTTGGTTGATGAGAGCTCAGCGATTCTCGTAACGTAGTCATTGAAGACGATTCGGACAAGGTTGTCTTCGAAAAGCAAATAGAACGAAACAGTTAAGTTTAAAAGATTTATTTAGACCCGGTTTTAAAGAATGAAACACTTTTATACTTTTATCTTTTATCTTGTTCGATCCGATCGATGTGAACATTGTGATACAAGGCCCAATTCTTAATTGCGTATTCCAGGATACTGCATACTAGTGCAATGTAAATATTCTAGAGAAAATATACATAATTGAAGTCTTGGGTGTGGTGTTTGATGAGTACCAAAATTGCACAAGCTTTCGCAGCAACAAAAACAATCTGGGTGCCGTTTGGATTATACAAGTATAATATATAATTTTACAGATATCTTTATTTGTAAACCACCACAATTCACAAGGCTTGCAATGATATGATATATTCTTAGAATCCACTGCAAAGAATTATGAATTATGAATAGCATGAAAACAAGTGTTTTGAAGAGGATGAAAAAATAAAAATATTCTAAGAAGAAGTTTAAAAAAGGTAAGCAATACTTTTGCACAAATGTTTCATTAGAGTTGATATTTTACGGAAATTTTTTTTTCTACCCTATGAATGATTGTGTTACCAAATTGCAATAGCATTATCACGAAATATCTTCTAACTTAACGGTAACCATACAAACTTACTTCGATTGTTCCCAATTTCAGTTTCCGGAAGTCGGTCGAAAACTCCAAAATGATACTTGCATAGATTTCTTGATAGTTTGAAAGAAATAAGCGCAAGGAGATCGTGATAGTTCGAGGAAGCAAAATTGGGTGAATAATGTGGATGGGGAAGCAATTGGAACTCTAAATTGTCGATGGTGGCGTTGCTCTTATGTGGAGGCACATTGCCGATTTTTTCGGTATTCAATCGCTCCAATAATGCACACTAATATTCATTGCCGATGGTTTAATTTTCCTTTTTCAAGGCAGTTCATGAAAAGTATACCATGAAAATTCCAGATAACCGTCGTCATGATCTGTCCAACCCATTGAGCCACCATAGACTGCATCGGAACACTCGTTTCGGCTTCAGTAAATTGTCGGAAAATCTTTATGGTTCCTGGCGTGTAATACTGGATTCTGGTTTCGTCAACATGTACCAACGTATGTACACACGAAGTCCAACCGAATCTGCATTAACATAGTCTAACATGTTTCCAAAGTGCGCTCGCGTTAGTCTTTTTGGTCCTGAGTATGCATCCGCGGCATTCAGCGGATATCTTTTCCATCTGAAGAATCTTACTCAAATGATGTTATGTGCACTCAGTACTAATCCTTGGTGCATCTGTTAGTTCGCGCATCTTCGTTTCATTTCCAGTCATCCAGCATCATCTCGTGTAGTCAATTGACTTTGACCTTTGCAAGCGCAAGCTGCCGTTGCGAGCTTCATCGGTAATGGAGTCTCGATCACCACGAAACTCTCGAAAACACAATTCCACGGTGCAATCTAATAGAGCACTAGAATCATGATCAGTGCTGTAAAACTTCCTTCTATTCAATTGAAATAGAATGTGTACACACACTGACGATCACTCTACTGCAGTAAACTTCACATTCTAACACACTATCTTCGCTGTCGCAGCAAAGGGGCATCATACCGTCCTTCATTCGTTTCTCTTTCTACCAAAGCTCAGTTTACCCGCGATCAGTTTATCTTTTGAAATAACAAAATATATCTTACAATTCAATGTAAGAGCGGTTTTCAAGCGAGGTTCATGTAAACATTTGAATTGGTTCACGATAATGGATTAAAGGTAAACTAGTCATGATAACCGAAATATCAAATTTTAAAATAAACTTACATTAATTGTTCCCTCTTTCAGTTTTCATTTTTCGAACACATCTCAATACATTTCAAACAGTCGAAGATATCGATTTTAACTTGCTGGTGATAATTGAAAACTCAAATGACAGAGGGTGGCTATTTATTTTTATAGTCGGAAAGAGTTTTGAGTTATCGAGTTTATATTTATGGCCATGAATTCGCACTTGCTCACAACCCACAGTGAAGACAAGGAAGAAAATGAAACAGGTAGACTACTTGGCACTACAAACTGAGCAAGTGACTAGGTACGGTTATTCAATTGATGATGAATTCTGGGAGCTTCGGCAACAAAAGTAAAATGAATGAGAAATAATACGAAACTCCTACTACTGGAATAAGGCGAAAAGTCGATTACACAAAATATAGATATCTTCGTTGAAAATGGAGTGATTTGAACAATCTATGGCTTGTTGGATAATCATGAATACATTGGTTTGAAAGCTGATTTCAAAATAGTTTTTTTTTTCTGTAATAGTTGTTACTTTTTTTTATAAATATAAAAAAATAGGTATAGAACTCGCTCAAACTTAAGAAAAAATTCAAATATGTAAGTTTATCAGGGAAGCTGGCTACTGGGAAAATTATTTGATTTTTTTGTAATAGTTTGAGGTATGACGTGTAATCTAACTAAAGATCTACTATCGTTTATCAAGAGTGAGATGATTAATCATATGAAATATTTTTCTTTTGTTTTGTTCAACATATCACAAAAGCAATTAGGCAGATTTATTAACACTTTTAACATAGCAGATTTAATAGATTTTCGAGAGAGGTGTTTTTTATCATTCAAATTGTAGTTCTAAAGATTAGAAATAATATGAGAAAAGGAAACGAACTCAGCCAGATATAACTATTTTAGAGGCTAGACGAAATTGACGAGAAAGAAAAAATAAAAAAAAGTATTTGTAAATATGTGTCCACCTATCCACCTGAGATGATACTTTTTTTTATCATCCGCATGTGTTTTTTGCATAAATATTCTTCGGTATTTTAGTTCTCATGACATTATTAATGACCGTCGTTTTAAGTGGCAATTTAAAGTTCTATTCACTTCACCCTTGTAATGTCGAAACTGCAAGTCGGATCTAATTTGAATCTAAACGTGTAATAATCGATTTAGCATTCCATGAGATGTCAAAATAAGTTCCATTTTAGAGTTTACGGTTATCTACGGTACTACCAGAACCGGTATTCAGGAACCAGCATAACCGAAAACGATTCGTATGGCCATAAATTAATATGACGAATAAATTGCAATAGTTTTGAGTCCAACTTTGAAGCTTTTTTGGATTGTCATCTTCTATATCGATTGAGCTTTGAGAAACGATTCGATACTGAACCGGAATTCTAAAGTCAGTAGCCGAAGTCAGTTAAATCCACTTCAGGAGCTTACATTTGATTCAAACTGTTTGAAAACAGTGTAAACATCTTTGAGAAATCGTAGTGCGAATTAAATTTGTGGGCGCCTTCCGAATCGAAAACTGAATACCGCTAAAACTATCCAAATCCACAATCCCGATAAACCTGATAAATTTATGTGAAATGGACATTTTTATACTAATCACCCTATATCCCCCAAATCAGAAGTTGGATCTGACTGAAAAGCAAAATATCTTGCTCTGAATCTTCAATCTTTTCATTTAAATCTTAGATCGGTTCTGCCATCTACAAGAAAAATGAGTTACACAATTTTAATTTCGTTTCACATATCATCCTATAGTTCCGGAACCAGAAGCCGGATCCAAACATAATTCAGGAACCTTGTTTGGGAGCATAAGACTTTTTATATTAATTTGAGTTTGTGGAAAACGGTTGAGCCATCTCCGAGAAAATTGAGTGAAATTATTTGTCACACACGCATTTGCTTATCTCGACGAACTGATTCGAATGGTATATGGGTGTTATGTTCTTCCAGCATTTATTGCTGTAAGTAGTTTAAAACAATATGATCTTGGAACAATTATGTTGCCAAAAACGAACTGTGCTAAAATCGGTCCGAGGTAAAATTTCATGAAAAAGTATGCTGTACACATAATCTAAGTTCATTTTTATAAGTAGTCACAGCGGTAGCTGTCCCTTGCTTCAGTTCTACACTGGAGCCATGATAAAATTTGCTTGTATGTGCTTCTATTTTGAATCAACACACAGACATTCCTAGGCTACGGTGCCCACTTGGTCACTGTTTTTTGTGCTGATTCATCTTTTATAAAATTGTTGATAAGTGTGTACATGTTTGTGTCTTATGAATTTAGTTGCAGTTTCCGTCATCATTATGTATTTGTTTTTTTTTATATGTATATTGTATATACCTACATATATACATACACACATACATACATACATACATACATACATACATACATACATACATACATACATACATACATACATACATACATACATACATACATATAGAGCTTTTTGTGTAAGCACGCGAGTACAAGCAGTGCCTCTACAGAAAATTTCGAAAATATCACGCTGACTCATCTGGGCATCTTGAAGCTTATTTATTTACTTATTTATTTATTTGGGAGCAGGGAAAAGCCCGCTGGAGCAGAAATTTACAATATCTCTCTCCAGCAGGCATAAAACCTCCTCATCTTTTTATATCAACAGATTACAAAGATCCAACAGGTATACTGCTTAATACTAAGGGCTTAAAGTAAAATTACTCCCGGCTACGGTCAAGAGTGACTGGACGGTGACGTTGAGGGCCGCATCCTACTGTCCGTGAGGGTCCGCGGGAAAACCCCCAAGTCACAAACACTCGGCGGGTGTCCGGCATGCTGAACATGAAAGAGAGTGGCCCTCGGAGAGCGGCAATGCAGGAAAAAGGGAGAGAAAACGAGAAAAGTGAATATTGTAGTGAATGGAATTACGAATAGGTTCGAAGTGATGGAAGGGTGGGGGGCGTTTCGAAAGAAGTAGAAAGCGGCAAAAGATCAAGTTAATTGTTCTAAAAAGATGGTGAAAAGATGAAGAGGGGGGGATGCAAAAAGTATTAGTAACATCGTAAAGATCTAGTTAGTTCCGAAGAAGATGTTGGACAGCCGGGGAATCGAGAGAGTCGAGCGGATATTAGAAACAAACCTAATGGTGAATATTATTCATGGTTGCATACTCGATAGAGAATGGAAGCAGACTTAGCTTATCATACTTGTCAATTCGTAAATGACTTTGATTATCAAAACAAACCAGACCAACAAATCGAAATAATGTTGATATCAATCTTGATGATTTCCTCACTGTTTTTACGTCATCAATCATACGGAAGTTGTGATTTTTAACATCCAAATTTGGAAGCTGTTTAAAAAAATTTGATATGTATGTTGTAAGCAAAAAGTTACTATTTCATAACAATAAAAACTGATTAAAAGTTCTGCTAAAATATAATGATTTTAAGGTATGCATGACTACAACATTTTCTCTTCAAAATATAGCCCCTTACAGAGAAGTGAAAAAAAGCCCAGCATACATGCATAACTACATACAAACACACACACATATATACAATTTAAAATATCTACCCTCGCAAAGGGGTTTTTAAAAAGAGAGAACACTTTTCACTTCTAAGGTTAAACTGAAACTAAACTTTATTTTTGTTCTAACTTTACTCTAAGCCTAACCTAGCTAGCTGCTGATCGTGAGAACCCTGTCGATTTACTATTCCCTAGCGCCGGTAACGCGATACAAGATTTGTTTACCGTGTACGTGACTGATGCTGGGGCGACGATTGTTGTTGATGCTGCGGTCTTCATTCCGTGGGAATCTCGATCGTCTGCTATTGGTGACGTTCTTGGGAAACGCTGGCTGTTAACTCCTCCATCCCTTAAAGAAGCACGACCCGTGCGTTCGACTAATGCTGTTGAAGATATTTTGGTTTTATGATAAACGATGCCTAGAATTGTTGTAATCAGGATAACTGCGCATATGAAGGAACCAATTGATAAATGTTGTTTCAATTCCAAAGATTGAAGGTTCTTCCTGGTTTCGATATGTAGGTCATGTAACTGGGTTATGTTGACGTATTTTTCCAAATGTGTTTCTGCGATTTGGTTTGACCTTAGTGGTGCGATAATAGGGTGACGGAATTGAATTTCGTAGTTTTCAAATAATTTGTTTCCAATAATGATGGTACAATTGTGGAATGAGACGAGAAAAATGCCTTTCAACTCTTTTTGCTTAATTCCACACGTGCTGCTCAATGTAATTTTGTTGGTGAGCGCTTTGACTATTATGGTACCAGGTGCGGGTAATTCATATTCGATGGTTTGTGGCAATTCTGAGAAGGGACATTTTCCGTTCAAACCTCTAATCAATGGTGCGATGCAATCATCTGCACTGATGTTTGTCAATAGTTCTCGTTTACAGATAGTAATTTTGGGCGTTTCTTGGCATCCTGTAGAAACGGCTAACGTCTCGTTTTCATGTTTGAAGATTACTTTGTGGTCAATGTTCACTGTTTTGTTGTTCACAGGTAGCGGTAATAAAAGCATTTTGTCAAACACAATAGGCTGTACGTTAGGGATATTGATGCTGATAATGATGTTATCTCCTTGATAAAACGCTGTAGTTGTCAGGTACACGCAAACTTCGTCTAAACTATCAATCTTGAATCCTTGCTTGGTTAGCTTTGCTGCTATGACCTCTAGTTCACTATTTGATAAAATTTGTTTGTTTATTATGTTGACCTTGACGAGTGATAAGCTATTTTCTATAGAATGTAATGAGTTTAAGAGCATATCTAATTGAAATAAGATTGAAATTTTAGTGGATTCAGTTATGATATAATCTTCTTTAAGTAAAATTTTAGCTAAACTGTTCTCATGATCCTTGATCTGATTGTTTACAATATTAATTCGTTCTTGAAAATTTGCATTGATAGATATTTGTTTGTTATTTTCATTTAATAAGCTATTTTCATTGTTTTTCAGTGCATATAGATCTGCATTAATATTTCTCAAATCCTGGGCGTTTAAATTTCCGGTGATTAGTTTGATAGTGCTTCCTAACACTTCTATTGATCTTTTTACCTTTCTGTTTCTTGGGAGAAGGCTCATGAATGTATCATTTATCATTGAAAGCTTTAATTCGATTAAATTTGAAAAATCTCCTGTTTTATTGTTGATTCGATTCAACACATTTTTAATTGTAGTAATTGAATTCTGGAACTGGTTTAATTCTATAATGTGCAAAACCTTATCATAGCCTGAACTAATTCTACCTTCTCCAACTTTCATAATTAACGCACCCGGATTATTCGAAATGTCATGTATTTGAATGAATTGAGGATAGGAAAAGGGAATGAGAGAAATGAGTGCGATGATCCGAAAGTCCATCCTGAAAGAAAGACAAATATTAATTTCAAAGTCTTTTTATGTTTTCTTTGTGAATTTCCCGGCCGGACCTATCGAGGATCGTTCTTTGTTTGTCCTCCATAGCTTCAGTCGGTGAAAATCTTTCTTTAGTTTTCTTTTTGATTCCTTGAATCCTTTTGAAAACTATTTCTTCGTCTGCTATGTGAGGTGCTTCTTCTCTTCCTTTATTGTGGAAGGATAAATTTTTTGATCGTGTCTTATCGTTTGCCAAAATTACCTCATCATAGAAGTTGTCTCTTTCTTCTATCATTTTCTGAATGTCAAGAGGCCGTTCGTGTTCGTCCTTTAGCCCAAAGAAAATCTCTCTCGGTTTGAAACCGGTGGCTGAATGAATCGTGTTGTTGTACAAAGTACAAGCAATTAAGAAAATTTCTTTATGCGTAAGGTCATTGTACTGGGGCTTTATACATCGAAAGATTTCTGCAACTGTTGAATGAAATCTTTCGACCAAACCATTACTTTCACTGTGATTAGCAGGCACGAAATGCATCTGTACATTCAAATTATTTACCATACCTCTTATGTCGGCTGATCGAAATGCAGGTTCGTTATCACTTACGATAAGCTCCGGTGTACCATAGGTTGAGAAAAGTTTCAGCAGGCCTCTTCTAACATCGACTATATTCCTGGATTTTATTGGGATCAATACTCCGAATCTAGAGAACTTATCTACTGCAGATAAAAAGATGTACGGTTGAGTTAAAAATATGTCAATATGAATTATTTCTAATGGTTTTTTCGTGTTCGGTGTTGAGCCAAGTTTAATTTTGTATGGGTGTCGGTCATATTTGTTTCGATTACATACTTCGCAAATTTTGATGAACTGTTGAATTTTATGCTTCATTTTTGGAAAGTAGAACCGATTGGATATTTGTTTTTCGTTTTCCCAAACTCCTCGGTGGGCTGATTCATGAGTTTGTTCAATGGTGGCACTTTGTTCCTCGAGGGTTTTCAAGTCAACCAAAAGTTTCTGCGTGATGAAAATTTTGAAAGTCTTACATCGACTAAAGTAATTTTTGTATACTATTTGAATCGTATTTATCAAACTTTCGGGACACAATATGCAATTATTGCGTTTCAAGTCCATAAAATCTTTAAATATTGTTATCAATTGAGGGATACCAAATATTAATTTTGTAATTGTTCTTCTATGAACTCTCGGAAAAACCTCTTCGTGAATATTGTTTTCTTCGGGGCCAACTTGAAGGATTATTTGATTACTGAAATAATTTAAAGGTTTTTCAGTACACGGAATGTATTCGGAATCATCCGTGTCTGCGGAATGTACTGTTGCGTTATCTGATGATAGTTCATTTTCGTTAACGTTAATTTCTTGAACAACTCTAGACAATCCGTCTGCTACGACGTTTTGTTTTCCAGGTTTGTATTGAACATCGTAATCGAATTCTGCTAAGCTTAAACGCCAGTGGATCAATCTTTGATTCGGTTCTTTTAAATTCAAACTGTAAGTTAACGGTTTATGATCGGTGTAGAGCGTAAATTTTCTTCCATAGAGGTATGGTCGAAAATGTTTACAACTCCAAACGATCGCCAAGAGTTCTTTTTCGATCGTTGAATAATCCTCTTCAGATTTATTCAATGTGCGTGAAGCAAACGCGATGGGTTTGTCTTTACCCAAAGGTCCTTGTGAAAGAACAGCGCCAATTGCATGATTAGAGGCGTCTGTAGTTAAAATGAAAAGTTTATCAAAATCTGGGTATTGGAGTATGTCATTACTAGTGAGGATTGCTTTACATTTTTGAAATGATTTAATGAACTCTTCAGAATGAATGATGGTTTCGCCTTTCCTAAGTGAATTTGTTAAAGGTTTCGCTATTTTCGCAAAATCTTTTATAAATTTTCGATAGTAACCCAAAATTCCAAGAAAGCTTCTAAGTTCTTTTTCGCTCTTTGGCAATGGCCAATTTTTAATAATATTAATTTTGTCTGGGTTTGGCTTAACTCCTTCAGTAGTAACGATGTGTCCTAAAAATGCAACTTCTTTACATAGAAACTCGCACTTATCTAATTGTACTTTCATATTGCATCTAGATAGTGTATCGAAAATTTTTCCCAAATTATCCAGATGTTCTTGAAGACTACTTGAAAAAACGATGATATCATCCATATAGATGAAACATCTTAGGCCAATGTGTTCTCTTAGAACGTTGTCCATTACTCTCTGAAACGTAGAGGGGGCATTCTTTAGTCCAAAGGGCATTCTCAAAAACTCATAGTGTCCATTCTCGACATTAAAAGCCGTTTTGGGAATGTCTGATGCTTCAACTTCGATCTGGTGGAAACCGGATGCTAAGTCTAGCGTAGAAAAATAATTGCATCTCCCGAGTTTATCGAGGATGTCGGTTATGTTCGGGATTGGGTATCGATCATCGATAGTCTTTTCATTTAACTTCCGATAGTCGATTACCAATCGCCATTTCTTTTGACCGGAAGCGTCCATCTTTTTCGGGACGATCCAAACCGGAGAAGTCCAAGGGCTGACAGAGTGTCTTATAATACCCTGTTCAAGCATTTTGAGAATTTGTTTTTGTACTTCCTCCTTATGACAAAAGGGGTACCGATACGATTTGGAGTAAATAGGCAAATCATCTTTTGTTTTGATGCTATGTTTTATTGCGTTAGTAAAGGTAAGGTGTTCTCCTTCTAACAAAAATACACCCTGATTTCTACTGATGACGTTCAACAATTTCGATTTTTCGTCCGAGTTAAGGTGATTCAATCGCAATTGATCGAATAAACGCTGGTTTATCGGCTTGGCAAATTTTGGTGAAGGTTGGGTTTCAAAATTATTTAATTCAAATTCCATGGGTTGACTAATATCGATTCGCGATAACTCGTTCGAACTATTAGTTATGGCTAAACAAGCTCGACTATTCACTGCGCTATACAAGCCTGAGTGCAGGAGTATATTGTTGCAAATAAAAGTATCTTCTGATACTAGGAAATCGCCGTTATTGATATTAACAGGAAAGCTTACGAATTTCGTCTCATTAGAGTTTAATTGTATTCGTTGAGAATGAGGATATTTTCGTTGCATTTGAATTTTTCCAGAAGCAAATTGAAGTTCGTTACTAGCAGTAAGAATATTGGCTTTCAGCAATTGTAACGCCTCGTATCCAATTAATCCATCGAAATAAGGATGAAAATCAAAGATATAAAATTTCAATTTTTGTGTGCCAGGAATCTGAATAAAGGGGTTAAATTCAACAAATTGATTTATTTTATGACAACCATTGATATTTTGAACTGAGGTTGGCTCGGTAAATCTGCATTTTTGAAGGTTTACGTGCTTGGTACTAATGTAATTCTTGTTTGCACCTGTGTCTATGAGAAATTTTAGTAAGCCTTTGGAAGTGTTTATTTCGATGTAAGGGATGAAATTATTTACGTCGGATGAAAGTCTGCCGCCACTTGATGAAAATTTAGATCATCAATGTCAGCTTCCTTGCTATCGGTTTCTTGATTGGATTCTAAATGTTGGGGTTTTGTTTCGACTGGTGGAGGTTCGTTAGTGTTTTCATACGCAGTTTGATATTGTTGGTTATAATTGTCGTAATAATAATATTCATTGGGATCATAGAAATAGGAATCATCACAATTTGTTGGAAATTCCTCTATTTGAAAATGTGGACGGTTCATATAATTTATCTGCCTACTTCTAATGGAGCTATCCACTTCCATTGGAGTTGGCTTTGGTTGTGGGTTTTGAGTCACTCTTTGAGGAAACGGAAATGGTCGTTGTTGGGGATTTTGAAATTGTCCTTGCGGTGAGAAATGAAATGGTCGTTGTTGCGGAAATTGGAATCGTGGTTGTTGGAAGGGAAAAGGTCTTTGTTGTGTGAATTGAATTGGTCGTTGTGGTGGAAATTGAACGGGTTTTGGTGAAAATGGTGGAAATTGTGATCTATTGTTAAACGGTTTAATGGGCCATTGTGGAGATGAATTTGGCTTTTGTGGAATTGGTGGAGGTGTGCCAAATGGTTTATTTCGCGTGTGAGAGTAATTGCTTTCTTCGATGCATAATCGAAGAGCATCCTTTAAATTTGTTGGGGCCTGAGCCCGGATTATTGGTCCTAACGGATCCTTTAATCCTCCCAAAAATACTTTTAGTCCTAGCTGCTGATAAAAATTGTTCTTCGCTGCTTTCACAGCTGTGTGCTCTTCACTGATGTTTAGCAAATTCACTAACAGAGACACCACATGCGAGATTTTGCTGTAGAATTCTTCTACAGTGTTCACTTGGTGAATAGCGAAGAGGTCGCGTGTCAAAGACACCTCATCCCGTCGGTCGCTATAATGTGTGATTAAATTTTGCTTTATGTCGGTCCAATTCAAATTTGTACCGTACAATTCTAGAATATTGTCTGCTTCTCCCACTATTTTGGTTCGAATTGCTTGAATCCAAACTTGATGGCAATCTGTTCCAACAGCTCTATTGATAGTTGGCATTAAACTATCAATGGCTCTAATAAAAGAATGCAATTTTATTGGGTTTCCATCGAAACTGGGAAGGTCTCGAATGATCTGGGGAGTCTGGAGAGATTTTAAAATACTCTCGGGATCTCCTGCAGCTCGAGGTAGCATATTTGTTCTAGCCTCGGCAGCTGCTACTTGAGCCGCTTGGGCAGCTTCTGACGCACCTAGAAGCTCCATTCTTAATTGTTGAATTTCGTCCTCCTGTGAGGCGATCTGTTGATTGAGAGCAGCGATGTGCTGTTCCATTTTCACTGATTTGTTTAACTAAAATTAATTTCACTTCACTACAATGTCAATAGCTCACTTTTAGGCAATAGCTAAGAAATGTTAAATGCGTTAAACTTATGTGATAATAGTTAATTAAAAGATTAAAATTACTTACGGTTAGGTTGCGATATTCTCTCGCTGTTAACTAGATGATGGGTCCGGTGCAGCTTCTTCTGGATCTCTTCACTAATCACCGATGTACATTCGGGGATGGCTCTTCGTGCCGAAAGAAATCACTTGAAAAAAAACCGCACTACAATCCTACCGGCTGCGCCATTTAAAATATCTACCCTCGCAAAGGGGTTTTTAAAAAGAGAGAACACTTTTCACTTCTAAGGTTAAACTGAAACTAAACTTTATTTTTGTTCTAACTTTACTCTAAGCCTAACCTAGCTAACTGCTGATCGTGAGAACCCTGTCGATTTACTATTCCCTAGCGCCGGTAACGCGATACAAGATTTGTTTACCGTGTACGTGACTGATGCTGGGGCGACGATTGTTGTTGATGCTGCGGTCTTCATTCCGTGGGAATCTCGATCGTCTGCTATTGGTGACGTTCTTGGGAAACGCTGGCTGTTAACTTATATATATATATATATATATATATATATATATATATATATATATATATATATATATATATATATATATATATATATATATATATATATATATATATATATATATATATATATATATATATATATATATATATATATATATATATATATATATATATATATATATATATATATATACATTGAGTTACTATTTCTATTCTAATATATTTTACTTAGAGTTAATGTACCAATAGTCATCTCATCAATAGAGTCACATTGTTAATTTACCGATTACTCGACCTTCAATCAATGAACTATGATAAAATCCAACACAATATCTTTACTTCGGTTTGTGAAGTTATACCGCAGAAAAAGTAGTTCGAAAATTTTTCAATACTGATATTATAGCGACGGGAAAACTCGAAGCGAATGCCCCTAATTTTATCTCACTCTAGAAGTCAATCTATCGAACAGAAACAACAGATCTCACTCTAACTAATGGTTTTCGTATATGCGATGACTAATGGAGGAGAGATAAAGAGGGTACCATTACCCTACTTTTGTCTCTACTATTGGTCGATCGTTAGTCATGAGCTGAAATGGTGGCCTTTATTACCGTTCTTGCATGCACTTCCTCTTACATTTCACTCACACATCAACTCACCCATTAGACATCCTTACAAAATCAACTAGATGAACATCGTTTGACAACTATCAGTGGTTTGCTCATTTGTTCAGTCTGTATTATTTTATTCTATTCTATCTCATTTCACAGTATTCCATGGTACCCAAACCACCAATAAACGTCAAAGATGGACTGTATTTACCGTTCGTTTGATGTCATCGTGTGAAACCCAATTGGGATACGTTCACTTCATTTAATTTCCACTTCACACTGGTAATAAGGGCCGGTAGTATGAAAATTAAACATAAAACAGAGCTCAGTTAAGCCCCACTGGCCTCTCCATCCCCGGATGTTGGCGCGTAATGCAATCAACATCTTATTCAAGTCGTTCCATATCTTATTCATTTGATTCAATAATGAAGCTAAAAACTGTAACACATATCTTTATCAAATTGTAACGCAAATTGATTGTATCTGATGATGTTTGCAATACCGTCAGGCTCATCAACCACGGCAGCGATTACCGTGCGGAATCTAAGTCTAAAATAATATTTTGTTTTCAAGGTCAATTGTGACAGATATTGTCAAAAAACAAATTTTGACATAAAACTTCGTATAACTCAAAAAGTAAATATTCGATCTCAAAATCATTCAATATCGTTCAAGGTGACGAGGAGACCTTTCATTTGCGACTAGTTTGATCAAAATCGGTTAAATCATCTCTGAGATCTCGACCTCTTTGTTGACAACACACATACAGACCCACACACATACACATACGGACATATTCTCAGTTCGTCGAACTTATCGATTGGTATATAACACCCGGCCCTGCGGTTCGAAATCATCTTTTAACATTCGAAAAATTAATGTGATTTATTTCAGTATCATACACGACACACCAGAAAACCCATATCCTGCTCAGACTAACTAATTCGTTCTCCTTTTTCACATTTAGATTTCGCTGAGAAGACTCCTAGTTTGTCATATAAACACTAACCCAAGCACTTTAGATATTCTTCTAATACGAAACCAAAAAGCTTTGTATTGTGATGCCGACGATTTTACTTTCTCAAATATAGCGCTCGTTCGATAGCATATTGATAATGAAGTATTATCATAACAGATCGGTAATGTTTCATGAAGTATGTCAAAAGTCTATCGAAAATATTACCGTAGTCATATATTCCTAATTTAACCTGTTGTTCTATCCGTTACAGAAAATGAACAAAAAATCATCAACCAATAAACACCGAAACATCCTCCGTTCATCAGAAGTAACAATTCTAGTGGTTAGCAATTTTTAAAGTTAACACTTTCACGGCAAAAGATTCCGAATGCCTGCGCTTGCCACACCATAAAGGTGCCAAGTGGAAAAGTTTTTAATCGCAATAGATTAAAAACTTATTATGCATACAGCCTTCCACATTCGATGCTGACTTGGCCAGCAGAAGATTAGTGACTTCGTGCCGTCCGGGAGCTAATGAGCAGACGAAAAAGGATTTGCCCACTTCCGCGGTTGTGCGGCCGACGAGCAACTTTATTCAAGTTCCGGGCATCCATTTAAGAACTTTACCGACACACTTCCCAGGGAAGAGGCAAAGTTTGCTTTACAGTTCATCTAAAAAGTGTTTTATTTTGTTAAACAAAAAATGGTTACTTGAATGGTTTTTGAAACAGCACCTTCTGGGAGTTTGCTCACAATCGTAAAAAAATAAATATGAAAAGTAGTGCAGATACAAATCCTAGAGCCTTTCAATTCGGTTCACAAAACCAGACTAAACACAAAAACAGGTTCCTTTCTTCTGAGGTTGAAATTACATGAAATACCAATGTATTCTACAAACCTCCTACTGGATGGATGGGCGGAATTTTGATACAGAGATGGAATAAAGAAGGAGGCGCTGATGGGAGCTGCTTCCGCTCTAGTCGAAAGAAGGAGGCGCAAGTAAGCCAAACACCGTTCTAAGGATGTGTAAGTGAGTGGGTGGGATACACAATTCGTCTGCTTCATTCCCAGGCGGCTTAGAAAAGCTTCGTCTCTGATGGATGTCGGTGATAACAGCGAGGGAGAGGAACGATTATGATAACGATATGGGTCGTTTTCCTGTGGACACTAAGGATGAAGGCTAAAGAGATTTGTGTGTTATTGGAATTGTTGACTGGTTTGTTTTCGAGAAAATTGAATCGAATATTCTGTAAACGTAGCTCTTTGCAAAACCATAACTGATTCACACTTTTGAATTTTGAGAATTTCATTAAGCTCTTAAACTCGGACTATAAACGAATCTTGATTGATACATCATATTCTGCTTGGTGAAATTTGTGACATAAATCAATCTTCAACTATAAGTGTCACACGTTTTCAAACCTTGCCTGCACTTTACAATACTATCAATTTGATTGCAAAATGCAAGCTATTGAGTGGTAAGTTTTTGAAATGCAAGAGTATCAAATTTTTAAAATGATTTTATAGTGGGCTTAGCTAGATTATTGAACCCTTGGCAGAACTAATAATAATAATCCTTACTTTAATAGAATTAAAAAATATGCCCAGACAAGTTGCTTAGAAATTCTTCTCATTTATAAATCCTCCTGATGATGATGGTATTGCATTTCTTGGTGATATCATAATCCGACAGTCTTGGGTTTGCCCTAATCATTCTTAACACCTTCAAATGCAGTTCTCCCTTCTTAATTAAACACTTAAAAAAAATTAAAATGACCAAATCTCTCATAATTATATCTAATCTTGATAATTATATTTCATTAAGATATAGATATGACTCCAAATCAGAAGCAAACGTTCAGATTTCTATGTTTTGGGTGAAAATATACTAACTAGAGAATTGGAAAACTATCTAGGAAAGAATCGACAGCCTTGAGTCGGCGTATGACTTGATATTTAGAGCTCTGAGAATGCACAATCGGGTGGGCCACAGAGCAGAAGACAGCCTTGGGCTCATGAACAGAGAAAAAAGACAAAAATCTGCAACGGTCCGGAAAGGTGCCATTTCGGACAAAAAACGAATGAAGTCCTTAACACTTAGAAAATCAGTAAAAAAATAAACGTTAAGTGATTGTATTGTGTCATGTGTAGAAATCAATTTCGCTTGAAATATTTTTTTTTCATTCTTACTTGCATTACGTTATACATCATAATTTACGATATAACTACTAGTAAAAATATGAATTTGTGAGCAAATACCACCTTAATCATTTTTCTCTTTACAAGGAACAGTATAATTCAGTTTTATCAGTTGAAACAATGATAAATTTAATTATGTTGACACATGGCATAAGACACCCGACATGGAAGATGCTTTGGGCCAAATGTCAACAAATATTCAAGTTCAATTTATATGTATAAATCACTAAAGAATCTTTTCAAAAATTCACAATGAAGGTAAGATGGTATACTAAAATATCACAGACTGGATTTTTCAAATACCTTTCATTTACAGTTGAACATTCCGTAAAAAAGTTGAAACAATTTTATAGATCATGTATTTGACTTTCACCACAAGTAATGCTATGTTTCAATAAAAAGCACAAATGCAGTAAAACACAAATTTGTTTATTTCACTTAATTGAATATACTTTGTGGAAACAATATTTTGGCATTTAATTATTAAGTGATGTCATAAATTTCGAATTTGAGAGCGTTCCTAAGTAATTCCCAATTTCATTGTGTATAGTTTTTATTAAAAGAATAGAATATTCTATTAAATTAAAACAAGAATATCTTTAAATCAGAACATAAAAATATTTTTCAAAGAATAGAATTCCTAAAGGAAATTCATAATTTATTCTTAGTCTTTGTTGTAACTCATGGGCTGAAAAGTCCCGGGCTTGACAAAGAGAACACGATTTTTTGGTTCAAAATTAACTTTATTCATCAACGTAATCTCCATAAAGAGCAACGCAATCATTCAAGTGCCGCTCTAACATTTCAATATCACAATTTAGGCCTCATTTTCAGCAATAACCATTTTTTCAGGAATGCGAACAGCCAGTAGTCGCTGGGAGACAAATCTGGTGAATACGGTGGATGTGAGAGCAACTCGAAGTTCGATTCATGTAGTTTTTCCACTGCTCAGAATCGTCAACACGTTTTCGTTTCAGGTCAACAGTAAGCAAACAGAGCTTTCTCTTAAGGCGCTTTCGTTTTTAATTTGCACTACACCGGTGCAGTGCTAAACTGAGCCATGAATAAACGAACAAAAATGACGAAAACATAAACAGTAACCATTGACTACAATAAACGATTCCATTGCACAGAACTACACCAAATTTTTGATGAGTGCTACACCAGTTGTATCGGTGCAGAAAAAGTGTGGCACTGGTGTAGTGCATCTGGTAAAAACGAACGGTTTAGGAGCAGCTTTCGCTTCACCGGTGTAGTGCAATTTAAAAACGAAAACGACATTAGTCAAATGCTCATGCAATATAAAGCCAACATGTTTCTTCAGTATCTTTACGATGTTAGCTAACTCACGCAACTTCACTTTTCGATCACTCAAAACGATTTTGTGGATTTTATTAATGTTTTCTGGTGTTACCGCCTTATTTGGTGTCTCTGCGACCACGTTTGAAGTCAGCAAACCAACGTTTTATTGTTGTTTCTGATGGAACGGAGTCTCCATAATACTTTTCAAGCCATTGATTCGCTTGAACGGTATTTTGTTCATCAAGAAGCAGTATAGAATAAAAACACGAAATTATTTTTGATCCATTGTTCTGAAAAAAAATAACAGCTGTCTTTTAAAGGTTAGTATTTACTGAAAAAAGATGACTGCAATAAAACTAGTGCCATCTATGTGTTAGACCCGGGAACAATGTGTTATTATATAATATTTTACGTAGTTGTGATACTAATTTTCAGCTTTTAATGAGTATTATTCACTGTTTGTGATATTTCGAAATTTTTTTACGAATGAATATTACATTCATATCACTCCCATTAAGAGATTCTCAACACTACTTAGAAGTTCATCACTGCATGAAAAATTTATACATTTATGAATCAGCCGGATTCAAAAACAAAAACGTTTTATGGTTAGAGTCAATCTAGATATCTCTAAGACGTCCACAAATAATCAAACTGAAATGAAAATTAAATTTTGTTGATTTTTAATCGGAAACTAATGTGACTAATGGGCCATTGGTTGAACATCAATACTTAAAATAGTTACAGAGGGGCACGTTCCCCCGAGCCCACGGTCTTAGGGGCCCTTGACGAGACCCGCTGAGCAAAAAAGGTCATTTAGTTAGTAAGGGGCACACAAATAAATCTTGCCCCCAGGCTCATTAAAACGTAAAAGTATCATTCATTACATAATTTCCTCAGATTCTGTGAGTACGTGTAGGAAATTTATATCACTAAATTTTGTCGTTTCCATTAAGGTCTTTTTTACTTGAGGAATTTGAACAGACGCAGGGTGGTTTGATCAAACAAACAATTTTCACGAAACTGTGTTTAATTTCCACTTTGCAACGGGGTGTGAGCAATATATAAGAACCAGGTTAGAAATTGACTCGATTTTCAGTTCAATGACGTCGAGACTAGGTTCGAAACTGGCTTCAGACAAGCGGTTTAGCAGCATTAAGGGTACAAACTAGGTTAAGTTTGGTATCAAGCGAAAAAAAACACCAATTTAAAACTATTCGCCAGCACCAAAACAACTTGCTCATAGTTTTAAAGTTGCCCAGTTGTTATTCATATGCTGTCTGGAAGAAAGGACGACATAAGTGGGAGCGATAGATATCATTTCAGCAGCGATAGAGGTATACACTAATTATTATATGATGTCAATGTATCCTCTAAGAAAAAACCTGTTTTAATCCACCTAGTGGTGTAATGATGCCTTTCTAATATTATATCATCATATCATCATAAATATTACTGTGGAATTCGCTAAAACAACCGTTCATTGAATAGAAATAGGAAACTGTATTCGGAACTAATCTAACAAACTCTACAAATCCTGATTACCATGTAGTTCCGGACCCGGAAGTAAATTCAGGAATTCCGTGTGAAACTGTAAGACTTTTCCTTTGAACCTATAATTTTGTGGACATCGATTTGGCCATCTTGAAGGAAAGCGATTGAGACCTTTTTGCAGTTTTTAATCACCATTTCCAATTCTTCCAAAACCGGATTCAGATTACCGGAATAGCCGCAGTTGGTTTGTTTGCCAGCAACAAATATGACCTACAAATCAGAACAGTTTTGAACCTAGTTAAACCTAGACTTACTATTTCATGCTTTATTTCGATTAAACCAATTAGACGAAATCTAGTAAACGAAGCCAACCTGCGTTTCTGTTGCTTCTGAATATGTAAGTGAAGCTAAACAGCATGAATCAGCAGCATAAAACATGTAGTAGGATTATTACTTTTATTATTATTATTGACATTATTACAACACCGGCACGGTATTTCTGCACTATTGGCTGTGAAAATTGCATATTTTCTTAAATAAAATTGAATTCAATGACATTCGTTTATTCTCTTATATATATATATATATATATATATATATATATATATATATATATATATATATATATATATATATATATATATATATATATATATATATATATATATATATATATATATATATATATATGATTTGGTTGTTACAATGAGGACATCATTTGCTTCCGCAATTCTGAGATTTTTGTGTAGGGAAAATTCTAAACCTACTTGTATTGTGTAATGGGGAAAAAGAACTTATATATACTAACTTACTAACTAATACAGAGAGCGAATTAATTCAATTGAAGATTGCATTGATTTTTGTCGGAATCTGCTTATATTATTATGTGACATTACGTCTAATGATTCTATATTTGTAAGTCTGTAACTCGTTTGTACTAAACCAGGGAGGACGCTTCAAAATCATTTTCAGAATTTTATTCTGAATCCTTTGAAGCGTTTTCTTCCTGGTGGAACAACAACTTAACCAAATTGGTACTGCATAAAGCATGGCTGGTCTGAAAATTTGTTTATAAATTAACAATTTGTTTTTTAGACAGAGCTTAGAATTTCTGTTTATAAGAGGATATAAACATTTAATATATTTATTACACTTTGCCTGGATTCCTTCAATGTGATCCTTGAAAGTGAGTTTTTTGTCATACGTTAAACCTAAGTATTTAGCTTGATCAGACCATGTCAATTCCAAACCATTCAATTTGAGAATGTGATTATTGTTTGGTTTAAGAAAAGAAGCTCTTGGCTTATGAGGAAAGATCATAAATTGCGTTTTTGCTGCATTTGGTTTAATTTTCCATTTTAACAGATAATCACTGAATGAAAATATTATACAAGATTGGAGCTACGCTCGAACCCTGCGGAACACCGGCTCGTACGGGTAGCAATTCAGATTTACAATTCTGATAGCTAACCTGAAGAGTACCATCTGTTAAATAATTTTGAATCATTTTGATCAAATAAATAGGAAACTGGAAATCAGACATTTTTGCTATTAAACCTTTGTGCCGAACACTGTCGAATGCCTTTTCTATGTCTAGAAGAGCACCTCCAGTGGACAACACAGAAGATTTATTTGCTTTTATCATGTTCGTTACTCTGATAAGTTGATGAATGTTCATGACGAAATCCAAACGGCTTTGGTGAAAAAATTGAATTCTCATTTACATGAGACATCATTCTCAACAAGATAATTTTTTCAAAAAGTTTACTGATAGAAGAAAGTAAGCTAATTGGTCGATAACTTGATGTTTCTGCTGGGTTTTTATCAGATTTGAGGATAGGAATTACTTTAGCGTTTTTCTATCTTTTTGGGAAGTAAGCTAATGAAAAACACTTGTTGAAAATTTTAACCAGGAGTCTCAAGGCAACATCGGGAAGATTTTTAATAAGAATATTAAAGATTCCATCATTACCAGGAGCCTTTATGTTTTTAGTTTCCTAATAATTGCCTTCATTTCATTAAAATTCGTCTCAGTAATGTCATCTTGTAACAACACTTGAGTTTAAATATGATCATATTTCAGTGAGACTTCATTTTCAATAGGATTCACAACGTTCAAATTAAAATTGTGTACACTATCGAACTGCTGAGCAAGTTTTTGAGCTTTTTCGCTATTTGTAAAAAGTATTTGATTTCCTTCCTTGAGAGCAGGAATTGGTTTCTGAGGTTTCTTAAAAACCTTAGAAAGATTCCAGAAAGGTTTAGAATATGGCTTAATTTGTTCAACTTCTTTAGCGAACCACCCTAAAGATATCAAAGGAACGTGTTGGACATATTATTCACGAATATTTAGACATGAGAAAGCTTTGTGCAAAATGGGTGCCGCGAGAGCTCACAATCGATCAAAAACAACAACGAATTGATGATTCTGAGCAGTGTTTGGAGCTGTTATATCGAAATAAAACCGATTTTTTCGTCGATATATAACAATGGATGAAACATGGCTCCATCACTTCACTCCGGAGTCCAATAGACAGTCAGCTGAGTGGACTGCACCGAACCCAAAGCGTGGAAAGACTGAACAATCGGCCGGTAAGGTTATGGCGTCTGTATTTTGGGATTCGCATGGTATAATTTTCATCGACTACCTTGAAAAGAGAAAAACCATCAACAGTGACTTATATATAGCGTTCTTAGAGCGTTTGAAGGACGAAATTTCCCAAAAAACGGCCTCATTTGAAGAAGAAAAAAGTTTTGTTTCATCAAGACAATGCACCGTGTCACAAGTCGATGAAAACCATGCTGAAATTGAACGAATTGGGCTTCGAATTGCTCCCTCATCCAACGTATTCTCCAGATTTGGCCCCCAGTGACTTTTTCCTGTCGCTGGTAAAAAATTTAGAAGCAATGAAGAGGTAATTGCTGAAACTGAGGCCTATTTAGAGGCAAAGGACAAATCGTACTACAAAAATGGTATCGAAAAGTTGGAAGATTGCTATAACCGCTGTATCGCCTCTGATGGCAATTATGTTGAATAATAAAAACGAATTTTGGCAAAAAAATGTGTGTTTCTATTAAACGATACGAACTTTTCAGCCGAACTGTTATTTTTTTCATAGTAGGATCACGAAAACGTTGATATTGTCGTCGACGAACATTCTTCAACCGAATGAGCAGTTGAAGATTGTCATCGATGATAGGAAAAATTAATTTAGTTTGAGCTTTGGGAACTGAAAGATTTCTAGCTTCGATAATATAATGATTCAAAATATCAATTGCTGTGTCGATGTCCACAGAATTTTCTAAAATAGTTTCATGATCCACATGATTTTCAATGTGAGATCTGTAATCCAGCCAATTAGCTCTATGATAGTTGAATATAGAACTAATTCGATTAATTATAGCTTCGTTTTATTTCTTAAGGGGCGGGTAGGGTATATTCTCTTATAGTAAAACATTTGAAGAATTTTCTGTGAAATTTTCAAGCCTATTGGAACGAAACTCTGGAAGTTATGGACCTGTATCTATGGCTATCTCATTCTACGAAGAAGCAAGAGCTTGGCGCACAGGCTCAAGATTTCTACTTCGATTGACTTCAAAACTTGACAAAACATTCATGAAATGTTTCGTTATAATAAATTCTAAAAGAAAAAATATGATTTTTGAAAATGTTAGACCCTGCGAGCTCCCTGGAATAATTAATTGTTTCCATTGAATTTATAGACAAAAAACTTTAAACGCATTTTTCTCGAAAGAAGGTTTTGAAAGTCCATCGTCATTCAAAATCTCAAAGCCAATTTTCTTCAAATTTTGCACACACTTTCTACAGATAAAAAACACGTTTTCCTTTTCGTTGTTTGTTACTTTGGGGAGGTTTAACAGCTACAAAATGGCGGATTTTTTCGTGAAAAATCGTAGTTTTCACTTTGAACAACCACCAAAAATTAAAAAAAATCAAACAGAATCGTTGGGGCCTAGAAAAACTCCTACTCTAACTATGCTGCGTTCATTTGTTCACTTCTGATTAGTCTGCGCTGAGATACAGTGAACACCGCAAATCATGATTCTTATGAAGCGTTTTCGAAGATACCTCTTCACCGACTTATTTCTCAATATTTTTCCACGAAAAAATTTAAAAATGTTGTTTGAATGATGCATTTTATCATGCAAAACAGTTGAATTTATTTTGTGAACGATAATTCTGGAAAAATTCGCAAAAAAGATGATTTTTTTCATCGTTTAAGTCAAGTTCCACCAGGAAGAAAACGCTTCAAAGGATTCAGAATAAAATTCTGAAAATGATTTTGAAGCGTCCTCCCTGGTTTAGTACAAACGAGTTACAGACTTACAAATATAGAATCATTAGACGTAATGTCACATAATATTATAAGCAGATTCCGACAAAAATCAATGCAATCTTCAATTGAATCAATTCGCTCTCTGTATTAGTTAGTAAGTTAGTATATAAGTTTCCCTTCTCCCCATTACACAATACAAGTAGGTTTACAATTTTCTCTACACAAAAATCACAAAATGCATGTGGAAGCAAATGATGTCTTCATGGTAATAACCAAATCATGTATATAATAGAGCTGCAAAGTCACCACTTGTGGCTGAACACCAAATTTAAAGCTCAATAATTTAATTTTAACTCAAATTTCAATAAATAATACAATTAAAAAATCATGTAAATTTTACTCGTCTTCACGTCCTCCAGTTATGTCTGTGGCATTACCTGCATGCTTATTTAGAGCATTTATCAATCAATTTGGTAACAAAATACATTAGATTGTGTACTCGATGGAACGCTATGAGCTGAAGTTTCAGAAAAAAAGCATCTCTTTGCTCACAATTATTTCAAAACATTTAGAAGCAGTAGATGGACTTGTTATTCCACCATAGTTCCTAACATTACGAGTATCTTTCTTCTTGTACGCAGAAAACATAAAGAACTGCTGGTAGTCTCCCCGGAAAGAAGAAGAGTGAAGGTTCTTCCTCTGAGCGATACATTTTCGAAAAATGTTCATTTTTCGTTATTCCATGCATTGCCAGCTTTTCGCTCTGTCTGTTACTCATTAGTAGTGATGTGTATAAATTGAGTTCAAGGCTGTTTTATGTCTCAACACAAACCCCAAAACCCGATCAACATATCGTATCTAAATTATTTCTCTTTTTGATACTAGTTAGAAAATTTTGATATTTTAACTACTAACGAGACCAGACTTATATCAGCACTTGCTACGAAAACATCTTTTTGTTATAAACTTGACCATGGACTCAGGAAAAAGACCATGTTCGAAAGATTTTTCAAATATTGTGCACAGAGGCTTAGCCAAAGCAGTAACACAATTGATACTTTTACCATATACGCATATTACCGTAGAGCTGTCTTTCTTTCATGCGTCGAAACTCGGATCTGCATAAAATTCAATAACGTTGTGGCTGAATGGGACGATTGTCCTTACGGGTCTGGATTGAAAAATCAGGTTTCAAAGTAGTTCTGGAAACTCTTGACATTTTAAATACCAAATAAACCACTCCCAATCAAATGCGATTGTGAGTAGATATGAAAACTATGTTTATTAGACAGTCAATTTTACTTTTATTACCAGTCTTCAAGTGTCATAATATTCAGAAAAGAAGTAAATTTTACAAACGATCATGATTTTATCAAAAAGTAATAATTTCTTGATTGTGAACAAATCACGACCCTTCAAAAAATGTTTCATTTTAAGATTCAATTAAAGAACTTCAACTGCCAACATATAAGTAAAACTGTCTTGTTTGTATGTAGGTCTATTTTGACTACTGTGCACTACATCACGTCACTTTACTGTATTATGATAACAATCGTGGGCAAACGATATTTAAACGAAGAACGTTAAGATATTTCTCTTTAAAATTGCCAAAATCTGTAGTATAATCGGCAGCACATACTAGCGGAAGCCATAATTAAATCAATTTCTTTTCTTACTGCAGTTTGCAAATGATGAAACAATTTGTCGTAAGCATATCTTGTCAGTTTCAATTCTGAACACGTATCGTACACTGGTAATAAAATAAAAAATACTATCCCGTAGAAAAATTCTCTCGAAACTAGAACCATTTCAAAGATGTCGCATTAAATAAATATATATAAACTAGCAAAACTCACTTTGAATCAGCACAAAATCACATCATTTACGCTTGGCACTAATGAAACTATCTTTCGTTCTTTGAACTACAATTCTCTCGCCAGACTACGGCCGTAGTGATGCACTTCAACTTTTTTGCATAACTTTTCAGGTTGGCACAGCGAAGAACAAATTTCTTCCACTCTTGCTAAAATTCACATGTATGTAAAAAACTAAATTTACCAACAAACGACGAAATGAAAAAAACACATACTAGCACTTCATCAAAACTCCATCATACACACATCACGTCTCTTCTGGCGCGCGAGCGTTATTTTTTCAACCCACATACTTTTGAAGACATGCTACTGCACATCCCCGGCAGGAAAAATCTTTCCAACTTCGCGTCACGTTTTCAAATTTCGAATCCACCGACGGTTTAGTTTAGTTGGGATTAGTTTGATATTGAATGTCGGAATCAACTGTTCTTGGACCCTCCCCTAGAAAGAAGCTTATAGTTATTATGTTCACAACGATTAAATTAGTTCTAGTAAATTGTTATACACCAAAATCACAGACACTATGCGATCTTGCTGCTCTGGTGATCTGCAATCAAGTCATCACAGATGGCTTTACAGCACATGCACAACAACCGTCCTAATCCGCGGGGATAATCCACAGTCGCATCCGATCAAAAGCGAAGCTAAGCATAAACTAAAACAATTTTCCACCCGCCGTTTACTCGTTGGCCCACCAGCACCAGAAGGACATCGAAGGTTCGTGTTTGTTGTAAAATGTTTACTATCGGCACACGCTGCTCGGCAGTCGGCAGTCGGTGAGAGTGAGCTCCCTTTGAGTTAGGGTGCATTACGTTTCCTTGTGAGTGCCACTTTCGCGATATATGTAGCCGGAAAAACATCGCATCGAAACACGGTGGAAATTTGTTCGCGAGATGGTAACCTATTGTCCGAACTGTGAGGTGAATCAATTCAAATCGAATGATTTGCTTTGCTAAGTTCGTGTTTAACAAATTTTAGCAAGAAATACTGGCATTAATGAAACAATCATTGACTAATCGTTTTCGATGGCATCACGATCACGGCAAGTCGTAATAAGTTTATTACAAATGGCTGTTACCGTGACAAAAGCTGATATTAGTTTGGTTTCGTTAGTAGTTAAAGTAACAAAATTTTCTAACAAGTATCAAAAAGAGAAATAGTTTAGATATGGGATGTTGATCGGGATCAGTCGCAAACCTTCATTTTACACTATCGAACCTAATCTCAAAACATTGTTGAAATCACATCCGCCAAAGACTACCGGTCCCATTCAAAGACCGCTTGCTAACAACAACTACACAAACCTGATTCGATGTTTTCCATGATAACGAAATTTGTACCACTCTCACGAATGTTTGGTGAGTGTTCGCTCTCCAACACTCAGCACGAAGCTGGCTTCCGGAGCCGAAGTTCAACCCGAACGAAACTTACACCGATGTGGTACCAGCGAAAGATTTGTTATTAATTTTCCACGTCCCCACCAGTCAGTGTAGCCGCAGCTTCCGGCTTCTGGTGGTCAGCCTACTCGATGCATCCTCACATTCCTCTGTGGCCTGAAGCCTTCAGAGTGCCACTGGCCGTTTCACAGCAGCACATTAGACCGTGAAGATATAACCTGAAGAATATATGACTTTTACTTTCGGATTCAGTTTTCAGTCGCCAAAAGGATGTTCCACACACTGGACGGAGAATGTGATCGTGTGAAATGAAATGTTTTGCTTTCAATAAATATTCGAAATGCATAACCTCACCGTGAGGAACGATTGTACTTGTAGCCAATTGTGTGTGTAGCGCTTTCTTTTCCAAAGGTCCTTTTATTCTTATTAATCAAGCTGCAATCGGGCCCTCTTGCATCCTTATCAAAAGCGAGCCATTATAACTAGTTCGTCTGTGATATGACTACTACGTCACTTGAAATTCGTCAAAAATAACTACAAGGCAGTTTTTTCTAAATTTTCAATAACTAAGGGAAAATAGAGAAATATAGAAACGAAAAAAAAAACTCTAAAAGCTTATGAGACTTGGAACTTAAAGAATAGAAAACTCTTATTTCTGTTGCCTATTACGACATGGTGACAGTTACCCGAATGTATCGATTTATGGCTGAAATATTTTAACCGCCGAATACCACACGGCCTCTGGACTGATTTAGTCCGGAGCAAAATAAAAGTGTAAATAATCTCCTAGTGGACTCCATCGAACCATGCGGATTGATTCTTGATAAAAAAAAGTACAAAATATCTTTTAAGTTTATTTAAAAAAAACTGCAATAATGTAAATACGCCTAGTGGTGTGAGGACCCGGGTTAACGGTTTAATGCATGGGACTCTGGACTTTTAAGACAGTGATTGTATGTTCGAGTCCCAACCTGGACGGTTTCTTGGTGTCAGTAGGGTCGTTGTACTAGCCATGCAATGATTATGTACGCTATGAATCGGATGCGAAGTCTATTGAACAGCCTTTCTCATATTACTCAAATTTTCATAAATATTAAAAAAAATCATCGAATCATGAATAAAAACAAGAAAGAACTCATACATAGCCGATAGAGCCGAAATCGGTTTGTTTGGCCAGCAACTAAAACGAAATTCAATTTGTAACAGTTTTGTGTTAAATTTAGATTTTTTTCCATTAAATCGTGACGGTATGAGATTTTAAACACACTTCAATCTACAATTCCGGAAACGGAGATCGGTTTCGGAGGAAATTCAACAGCAGTTTATGGGACCTTTCATTTACGACAAAGTTAGTTAAAATCGGTTTAGGCATGTCTGCGAAAATGAAAGGAGTTTTTTATGATTTTGATTACTATTTTCGGTACTTCCGGAATCGAGAACTAGAAATCTATAATATCTATAAGAGAAAAGAAAAACGCAAAAACTTCAGTTCAGTTTTGCTTTGGTTCTCAATGTCCTCCATTTTGGGTAAGTCACTATGCTCATGATCTGGGTCTTACTTACCTATACCCACTGCTTACTTATGTTATTGTTATAAAATTAAATAAAATCCTCAAGAAGGGTATTTGATATCCGTCAGATTTAATATTTCTTTCGATTCCCAAGTAACAATTCGAATGCCTAATGGTTTTGATTGTAATTTATAGGAGTTTTGTAATTGATTTTTCAAACACTACCTGTTTTATGACGACTATAATAAATGTCTCTTTTGACAAGTAATATCATAGTTTTTAAAGCTTCTATAAAACTTTTTACCCAGACTAACAACTAGACTAAAAATAAAACAATGTGTACTAGAATAAAACCATGCAAACACTCTTAATATTGCTTTCAAACATTTTCTTTAAAACATTATTGTCAGTTAAATTCGTTCATAAATTTAGTTTTGTGTGTGTGCGTGTTCATTGGATGACAGTTTCACTCAGAGCAAATTTGAGGGTTCTAAAGTACATTTATGACACATTTGTTGTGGGCTATTTGATTTATTGCTTCTTGGGTTAAGCGTAATTTGCATTAAAGAAAATTTCATGGCCGCCATTATGATGTCCTATACCGTAGCATTTATTGACATCAAATATACTTCGAAATGCAAAAACGAATAAAAATGATGGGCATTAATGATTCATTTTCACAGCGTAAACACAAGTTTTAATGCCACGAAATAATTTTATACACAAATGACGAAGAATCACAAAAAATAATTTTCAAAAATCATGGAGATTTTCGCAAAAACCGCATTTATTTCAAGGCGATTAGTTATAATTCTTATTTTTATCCAAACATTCACGATAAAAATAAAAGCGCATGAAGTTTTTAATTTCGGAAAGAAACTAGAACTTGTAAATGAAATCTAATATATTCTTACTGGTTGCATTCAAAGCAGACATGACACACATAGCCATGAAAAATATTATCAAAACGACAATTTCTTCATTGCGGAATTCATTCCTTCCGAATAAATTAAATGTTGATCGTAAAGCTGGTTTCAAAATTTTCTTGAATTTGGAGTTTTAATGCAGGTTTATGCTAATTCTTCACTTTGCTTTATAAACCATATGAAGAATGATCCACTTGGCAGGAACATGCTCTTATAGAGGTTCTCAGTAGGCTTTCGTGGAGTTTAAAGTTTTAATGCAAGATTTATTATGTAGCATTGAAGACAGCTACAAGTATTTATTAATATTAAAAATGTTACTTGGGTTCACCGGGTTTATTTAATTACCATTACTTAACTTTTTCGTTTTCATTCACATGTCATACCAACAGCTTTGAACATTATTTTTACGATATTGAAGATTTGTTCTCGAAAATACTTTTGACTTCATCTTTGACGTAGGACTACGTATTTCTTTACTATGCTCGCCTGGGTGCGTTTTCAAAATTCCCTGATTGAGTATTTTCTCTAATTCTTTCACGAAACGGATGGAAAACAAAGGGAGAGTCGCTTAACACAAACTATATTGTGCCTCTAAAAAAACACGTGACATTGTTCAAAAAGTGAAAAAAAGTCCAAACACGAAACATTAAAATTAACCGAATCTATTGAACGTTTGCTAGCTTCAGCCTATGGTAACCCATGAACGGAGACACATCGGGTGCGCAGACTGCCATCTACGCCAAGACAGTGGAACTACACCCGGCATTATGCAACTTGTGCTTCAGTCAATGGCGAATATGAGGTTCCGTTTCTCAAGCCTAAACGTAGAAAAGCAACAACTAGTTTTTCTGTGAGCATATTTGCTGTTGGACATTCGCAGTGTGAGTTTCGCTTCAAACAAAAGTGATTGCATCATCTTGCTGGTAGTCGTTTGCATTGGAGAAAACGAAAAGCTGACAACTATGGAGAACATTATACAAAATCAGTTCGCTTTCACATCTCATCCAAGTAAGTCGATAAAACAAAACCGCTTACGTTCGGGACGGAAGATACCAAGTACAGTATTGTGTAGTGAACAATAGAACGACCTTAAAATGAGTGAACCAAACGAACAAAAGCTACCGTCGACACGAAATAATACAATTGTTGTTGACTTTAGGCAGTGCAAAATTCGACTTTCGATACGAGAACTTGAAGGTTTGCTTAGAGAGCAAATGTACCTTGACATTAAACGTGTGCATTTACTTCAATGCAATAAAACGAATAATGTTGTTTACATACAGTTTTATAAAGAGTTGGATGCAATTCAATTCACAAAAGACAATAACATTAAGTACAACATTCCAGTATATATGGAAAATTGTGTGCATGATCTTCCCTCAAGCGTCACCGATTCTAATATTCGCAATACTATGTCCCAATACGGAGAGATTCTCTCTATCGAAAAAAGAAAAGTGGAAGAATTTTTCCCCGGTATTCTAAATGGCGTACGTTTGTTACGCATGCGCTGGAAGAGACCTATACATTCTTATGTGATTTTCGGTCAAGATACAAGAATTTCGTGCAAATCACTTGTTACCTATGACAATCAGATGACCACATGTCAATATTGCCAAAAAGCTGTTCACTACAGTAAGCCATGTGATTAACTGGACAAGGAGACAACTACACCAAAGGACAACGGTGCTTCCTTCACACCAATCCCAAGCAATCCCAGTACACCTGTGACAGCCACCAACAACAATGAAGCATCCCCTTCAACGAATCCATCATCATCCCCTATAGAACAAAGTACACCAGCTACAGTTAACAACTTACCCTCCAACCAACCAGCAATTGCAACCAATGTACAACAAAGTGCATCTACAGCAACTAGCAACGAAAAGAAGACGGAAATCGACAACAATACCATCGCACAGTGGTTCAAAAGCGCAATTTCACGCTCTTAATTGATAACTCATAGGATCGCGGTTTTTGAGGTATAGTATCTTCAGAAAAGTTGCTCAGAATGATAGACACCATCTTTTGGCAGATTTTATTTATGTGATTAATCCCCCTAAAATTCAGCTAAAAATTTTGTTTTAGTTCAGGGCCAACATAGGGGCTAAGTTACTTCAACAAAGTTGTGCAGAAAGTTATTTCATACAAGTTTGCTGAAGGTACTATTCCCGTAACTTGAGTGTAATTCAAGATATAATGTATTTTCTGAATAGTGTTTCCAAAAACCAGTTTTTGTAAGAAAACATATATATTTTCAATTTATATGAGTTTTTCATGTTATACAAAGTTTTTTATCTTTAAAAACTATACAACTTTCTCGAACATACTATGCTGCTATCATTTCAGTTTAATGAAATAGAGCAATTTTTCATGTTTTTTTACATAAAATTCTAACTTGTCTATTATCAAAAGGCGCAGGAAGGTGCAGATGAGACTACCTTTCTATTAAACTACTTCAAAAGAGCTTTCATACCGTTGTTGAATTACTCGTCTGCGATCGTCTGCAGGCGAGATATGTTCTTTTCAAATATCCTTGTCCTTGACATTTGCAATGATAAGGTTCATTGTATTTCAGATCAGATTTCAGTATACACTAAGGTCTCTTTTTACACGGGGGTTACGTACCGTGTTAAAAAAATCCGTGCAAAAATAAACCGTGTTAATTGCGGAAACCGTGCAAAAAAAAACCGCGTGGAAAATTTGACGTAATAATTCCAAAAACTGTAGATTTGAGTATTTGTTTGTTTTGTTTTAGATAAAATGTAACAGTTTTTTCACAATAAAAACGGAAATTTGAAAACCAACCTAAGATTACGAGAAGGTCTAGTCATACTTGATAAAACACATTGGATGCCAATTAAAATTAGAACACTTATGAAACAAGTTGCACGATAAGCAAATTAATCTAAATGGTTCATGCTTTCTGTTTAATGACTTCGGTTTTCAAAAGAACGATAATACGTACAATTTAGAACGTACGACTAAAGAAGTGCTGATAATACCACCCATAAACACTTTCACTGCGAATAAAGCTTGAGAATAAGTTCTTTTCAATTCCGAAGTTGCGATAAACACTAACGATATTAATAGTCATTTTCAACTAAACTGAGTGGGAAGACATGGGTATTGGATGAAGATCTATGCACGCAGAGAAAATTAAAGGGGAAGAATTCATAGAGATGAATATGGATCAAATTAGGAAAGGTATTACTATGTGTCATGCTGAAGTATATCATGGGTAAAAAATACTGTACTGCTCGATATAATGAAGAGTTGAAGAGATTAGTAAATCCGACTATTTCTTCAGCGCTACGAAATTCTCGATGATATCAATGACGATGCTGATATCATACACCACAACTGAGCGGAAAAGACGTTGTCGCATAATTTACGACAGGAAATGAAGAACTGGAGACTGATTATTAATTTTATGGAACAACAGTCCATGATCTCGTGAATTATTGAGTGAATTATTCAAGTTAACTTTCAAACTTTAAATTAGCTCTCATAATCGTTTTCCCACAGACAACCTGTTCCCTTTTCTATTTTTTTCTCAAAAAACAAATGACAGTGCTTTTTAAATTCACATCAAAACCCGTGTTAATTGCGAAAACCGTGTAAATAAAAACCGTGTTAATTCCGGAATCCGTGTAAAAAAAGTCGTGTATAAAAAAACCGTGCGAAAAAAAACCGTGCAAAAAGAGACCTTAGTGTATATTCATTACTATGGTACTTGCCACAACATATTATTTTTTTGTGCACATTGAAGTCTATAAATTGAATAGTTTAGTAACTGTTTTGTTACGACTTTTAAAAAAGTCATCAATAAATCGAACTAAGTTATGTCATTTTCTGGTAGAGAAAAGTATGATCAAAACTCATGTTTTAATCATTTGTATTTATTTAATGATAGCAGACAATGTTCTTAACCAGCTAAAAGACTCTTAGCATCGTTCGACAGATTCTTCTTGGACTGTTTTGGCCATTTAAGAATATTTGTAACCAGAGGATCCAATGAAACTAATTACCAATTCGTGGGATCCCGATTCGTAAGTGATCTGGATTGCTCGCGTGTATAATACCCTCGACATCTGTATAAAAGAAACTTCCTAATCATTATGAACAGTACAATATAGCAAGCGTTTATCGATCTCCACTTTAATTGATGAATAGAGGATATTTATCCGCAGAGCTTTTCTATAGAAAAAAACTTATCAAAAAATGACATAACGTAATTTTAAAAAACGTCGGACAGTTACTTTCTAAAAACCGTCTGTAGTTATTACTAAACTTTTCTATTTGTAGACTTCGATGTCCATAAAAACCTTTTATTGTGAGAGTTTCCATGGTAACGAATATATACTGAACTCTGATCTGATATACAATAAACTTTATCATTGCCAATGTCAAGGACAAGGATATTTGAAAAGAACATATCTCGCCTGCAGACGATCGCAGACGAGTAATTCAACCACGGTATGAAAGCTCTTTTGAAGTAGTTTAATATGTAAGTAGTCTCATCTGCACCTTCCTGCGCCTTTTGATAATAGACAAGGTAGAATTTTATGTAAAAAAACATGAAAAATTGCTCTATTTCATTAAACTGAAATGATAGCAGCATAGTATGTTCGAGAAAGTTGTATAGTTTTCAAAGATAAAAAACTTTGTATAACATGAAAAACTCATATAAATTGAAAATATATATGTTTTCTTACAAAAACTGGTTTTTGGAAACACTATTCAGAAAATACATTATATCTTGAATTACACTCAAGTTACGGGAATAGTACCTTCAGCAAACTTGTATAAAATAACTTTCTGCACAACCTTGTTGAAGTAACTTAGCCCCTATGTTGGCCCTGAGCTAAAATAAAATTTTTATCTCACTTTTAGGGGGATTAATCACATAAACAAAATTTGCCAAAAGATGGCGTCTATCATTCTGAGCAACTTTTCTGAAGATACTGTAACTAAAAAACCACGATCCTATGAGTTATCAATTAAGAGCGTGAAATTGCGCTTTTGAACCACTGTGCATCGATGCGGCAATGGATGACGAGACGAACCACGAACGAAGTGCCCCTCAATCCTCGCAGGAGGGAAATGGATGATCCTCCCTCCCTTAGAAAAAGGGTGACAACGAGATCCAACTAAAAAAAAATTATTTAAAAATTCGGCTCAATCGGCCACGTACGCTTGTACGCAAATAGGCCTGAATAAAAATATCTTTTAAATAAAAAAATTATACAAAATCAGCCGTTCTAATTTCTCTATATGTTATCTAAAGAATGATTAAAATTGTTTCTTCGCAAATAAAACATAAAGATAAAAATAATCCGTTTAGTGCAAATCTTAAATAATTTGATAAGCTTTGTCCACTTTTCGCTGTTCGACGTTAACGGTAACTATCATTTTGCTGCATCGCGTTCGGGAAAATTATTCCGAAAAGTGCTCAATATCGTCTACAATTTGATCCTTCTGAATGCCAGAAATGAGTCCCGTGCAGTATTTTGACAGTTTCTTTCACTGAAATATTGAAATATATGAGCGATTACGTCATCATCCAGCTGCTGGTCGTTCGCATTCGAGAAAAATACACCGAAATGTGAACAACACAGGAAAATTTTAAGGGTTTCCCAAAGGATTAATAAAATTATTCTTCTTTGAAATATGCAAATCTGAAGTAAAAATAATCCGTTTAGAAAAACCTTTTTTAATCCACCTAGTGGTGAAATAATGTCTTTCTCATATTACTTATATTAACAAAAATATCACTAGAAGATTCTGTCAAAAAATTTTTTTCAATCTTGAATAAAATAAGAAACTTTTTTGGGGTATGAACTAACCTCACCTTTTTAATTTGTAAACAATTATGTCAAGTTAATAAGAATTTTTCTTCATCGTCGTACTAAAAACTACTAATTAAAAACACTTTTCCTTATAGATCTGGAACCGGAAGTCGGACCCGGATGAAAATAAACAGCAGTCTATGAGACTATAGAAACTTTTATTTGAGCCTAAGTTTGTGGAAATCGATCGAATCATATTCCTCACCTAGTTAACCTAGTCGAGCCGTCGGTACCGGGAAAAACCCAGCGAGAAATATCAGTGGAAACCAAATGGATTTTATGCCAGATCCGGTAGCTCAGTCATCGCCGCACGGAACCACCCGGGATCCCATTTCAACCAGAATATTAGTTGATTTTCTGAATTCGATTGGTTAAAATTTGGTACAACTAATCGGTTGTTGTTTTAACTAAACCGTCATTTTTGTTTTTCGATTAGCAGAAACGATGGTTTAAACAACTAATTTAACTGTTTGAAAAAAAATGCTGTCAATTAGTGAGGACACATACCTTTCAATTTCAACAAATATTTTAGTTGAAATAACTGGTGTTGTTATTGAAACAAAATTATGTTAGTTGAAAAATAAATCGGTTTTATTTTAGACATTGCAAATAGTTGAATCAATTCAAATTATGTTATTGATTTGCGAAAATTTTAATCAATTTATATGAGCTTGGGTGCATCAACCGCTGGGAATTGGAATTTTGCGACGGCAATTCAAACGCGCCATTCAATCGCAGCGCGTTCTGTGTGTTTGAAACCCTTCGCTCATGTTACCTTCATAAATTAAATTCATGTCAAAAAGCGTTTTATTGCTAATGCATGAACATCATCATCGGTATCAAACAGCTGGAAGTAAAACAATCTGCTGGAAGTAAATCAATGATCGAATTTGAAACATAATTTTTTTACGCATACCTGAAAGATTAACATTTTCTAATTTGTCACCAAATCTTTTTCATCTTAAACAAGGTTAACTTTATCACAACAGCGCTGTTAGATAAACACTTGTTATCATAAATTTCTCAAATCGAATGAACACAATTTCACCAAACGCTTTAATCATCGATGTTGTTTTCATTGATATTTTGAAACGACGCGAACAGATTTCAACTAAAAAAGTTGTTGATTTTGCATTGCGATTATTGTTTTGCTTTCAACTGTCTCCGGCATTTGACAGCATTCAAAACAACAAATTTTTCAACTACTTGAATATATGCAAATCAAAAACCATATTGGTTGAATCAAAAATAAATTAGTTAAATCAGCTATCGCAAAAATAAAAAAAATGCGATATCGCAATTTTATGATCGAAGGGTTCTCCGTGCGATGAGGAAAAAACGTCCCGTATAGTCCTGGATTGGCCGTCCCGGCATAGTGCGAATAGACTTTAATTCGTCGAGGGCTGACATGTCAATTTCGGAGCGCGTTAAGCGTCGCAGAGAGAATAAAATACAAACGCAATATCTTTTGAAACCGAATGGTGCGTTTCAATACTACAAATTTTAAACGGTCAAACGGTATCAAATCAATTACTATCTATACACATCTCGAATACAGTCCTATGTCAATTTCGCGGTTATTTCTCTAGGATTACCTACTCCAAGTTTTTCTGTATTCGCTATGATAAATTTAGAACTAACTTAGCACACCAAATTGAATAGTCAACATTTCAACATCAAGACATTCACTATAAAAGCTATGATAGCAAAATGAATCATTGATTTGATATTACTTCCCTGTTTTCTTCTGATATGACCAAGTTACACATACAACTGCCGAAATGCTTCCGACACCCATCACATTGCCACAAATTACTATTCCACCAGACCAACAAAAACCGACAAACTCTCCTGAGAAGGATCATCAGAATGTTGATTAGCAGCGCGAAAAGTTTTTCCATCTCACGTCCAAGTCAACACCCAATCGGTAGAAGAAATTAAATGCCTATATCAAGAGCCAAGTGATCCAAGTTAATCCCCCGGAGGATTCAGTGGTATCTCACTACAGAGCTGGAACAATGTCAATCCGGTCCCGCACCCGCGGCCACAGCAAAGATCAATCGAATGTAATTGGTCGGCTCAATGGAAAAACTTTTTTCCACTCTCATCCGCACATGACTCGTCGACCCCAAGCCGGCAGTTGTTGCTTCCGTTTGGCTTTGTTCAAGAATTAGCAAACTTCGTCATTGACCAAGCTGCAATCAAAACTTGACCTGCGAACCGGCAGGTCGAACCAGGGCCAAAAGTGTTAATCCTCTTAGGAGGACAGCGAGCAAATTTATCAGACTAAACCTGTTTGGGGGAGAATTAAACCCAATCAATCTTCACGACGACATTTACTCACAATCGGAGCAAATCCTTACACGACACACAAAGCACACCTTCGAGGCAGGAAAATAAAAGTTTGTCGTCTCACTGCAATGGAGTCCGAGCTAGCATGTCAGGTGACCGAGGGGTGTGACGATTATGTGACACAGTTTTAGCGTCAGACGTATCGGTTTCGATTGTTGTACAAGTTTAAAAATATAACTATGTAGACTTTCTTACTTAATTTTATACTTATACTACGTACACTGTCTTAAAATCATCGACATTTGTATTGTTGCATTAGGCAACCGGGTTGAGATGCAAAACCAAAACAGTAAGCTTCGTGCATTCATCAGTTTTTACTACTCTTCTCGTAGCTATTGTTTTATTGAAAATGTGCACAAGTCATAAAATTCTTTAGTTGTTACGACTGAAAGCTGCGAAACTTGTTAAATAATTGTTTGTTCGACAATAGTGATATTAGTTCCAAGGAAATTGAATATGCAACTCTCTGAGCTAGGCTTAAACCAACATGTTTTACAAACTTAGAAAAAAATAATAGTGAAACTTTCCAAATCATTGACGAAATTCGTGTCACGATAATACATACCTTTTCAAAATTATAAGGCCACCCATAAATTTCAAGATACATCAAAAGGAATAGTTTTAGAATTTTTTTTTCGATGAAACATGAAATTAGATTGCAAAACATGAATGTGAGTCCAAGAGTTGATTGATTTCGCTGAAAAACTTTTGTGATAGAACGTTTTTAAGGAAAAATGGCTTTTCAAAATTATAAGGCCACTTGCAGTTTATTGAGGCTCGGATGATTGAAATAAGCAACAAAGAGCATTTAATGATCAGTTGCTCCACCGGAACGGTTTATTGTCCGAAAAATACGATTTGGCATACTTTGCACCAATTTCTGCAGTGTTGCCAGTTCAATAGCTTCCCAAGACTGAAGAATAGCACTTTTCAGCTCTTGTAATGATGATAATTGACTATTATCGGCATAAATTTGTCGTACCATAATACCCCAGAGATTCTCATTTGGATTTAAATCCGGTGACCCAGCTGGCCAGTCCAAAATATCAATTTTCTCGGAATTTAGCCACTTCATTGTTTCAGCACTTTTATAAAAACTGGCGTTATCCTGCTGGAAAATGAGCTTTGACTTGCGTCTTCTTTTAATTACTTGCAGCAGACTATCTTTGAGGACTTTTATGTAATCGGAACTTTTCATTTTGTGCGATACAAATTGAAGTTCCTGCCTGTCGGTCGCACAAAACGCACCCCAAACCATTACAGATCCACCGCCAAAATTTCTCATCGAGAAATATCGTGGTTCCTTACATAAATCACGCCAATAACCATTGAAAATTTAACACATTTGTTATTAAATAGTTTAAATGAGTTTTTTTTTTTTAATATTGTAGAACATGTTCATACCTTTTTCTAATCTTGGGGCATGTTCCGACGTGCAAATTCCAGTCGAGCTTCCTTGTGTTGAGGTAGTAAACGAGGAGCACTGTTCATTTTTGCTGGTACTATGTTGGGCGAAAGTTTTAATGCCCTCCAAACCGTCGAAACTGAAGCTTCCAACTTAAGTTCAGTGCGGATTTGTGAACAACTCAAGGTAGAATTCGAAGATTTGTTGACAATTCGACGAGTATTTCTCTCTGACAGTTTTTTTTTGCGTCCTGCATTTTTATTCTGACCATACTTTGCTGGATTTTTCAGAATATATGCGACCGTACATCTGCTACGACCAATTTCTCTTGCAATTTTCCTGATCCCCCATCCTACCATCTTGAAGGCCAACATTTGTCCTTGTTCTTGTTGATTTAGTCTCTTTCGCTTACCCATAGTCACATAACGCTGTTAAATGAATAAAAATGATATTTATAATCACTATATTCAACACAAACTGACAAACATACAAGGTGGTCTTATAATTTTGAAAAAGGAATAACTTCAGCTGTTTCGGCTTTGTTTGTCAACAAATATGCGATACGACAATGTTTTGCTTGTATTTGTGTCATTCTTCATCGATTGCCATCGTTGAGTTAGGGTGGTCCCATCAAAATCACGCGAAAACTTTAAATTCGAGGGTGGCCTTATAATTTTGAAATGGTCTGTAGTTTTTCATGCGTATAAAGCGTTGATTATGAAACTTATGAGAAATGATTTCTCATGAAGTTTTAAAAGATTGTTCTACTTTTTCAAAGACTTAGAGTCAGTCATATTACAAATGCTGCTATAAAATGCGGTGCAAATGCGGTTGTAGAACTTATTGAAATTACTACATCATGTGAAATGAATGCCTTGATGTTCACAAAAACATACAAAACTTAATAACTAGTACATAAGTTTCAAATTTGTTTTTCAAAAGAACTGCTCGTCATACATTCATAAATCATTTCATGATTGGAATCAAGAAAACGACCCCAAACATTGTTTTCAAGTATCTGCTCTTCAAATCCATTCCATTTGGATCAACCTCAAACATAGTTTTTCAGTTCTTATACATCAAATCCGTTTCGAAACCCATATAGTAAGTTTGGAGGAAACTTTTAAAGAAATATCAATAAACCTTAAGTCGCCATCTTGGATTTCGGAAAGATCTCAAAAATTGATTCTCGGCACCTACACAGATAAAAGTATTTTGTGAATCAATTTTCATGCACATATTTGGAGCATGCAATTGAATGGAAAGTTACTTTATATTACTAAGCGTTTCTTGTAACAGTCTTGTTCACTGAAAAATCAATGCATACCAATATAATTTTAAATCGATCATGGTTTTAAATCAGATTTTCGATTCAACTGATGTCTATTTCATAGTACTATTGATTAACATGTCGTGTAAGTTTCATCTTTTCTTTCTGTGTAAATTCAATTTTTTTTTGCTGTGTACTCATCCATTCCGAAAATATTTAATTAGGTTTTGAGATATCCACTGCACAAACTTTTTTTACGAAGTAAATACCGAACAACACAAACCTTTTTTATCAAGTGAATTCCGAATAACGTAAACTGTTTTTTACGAACTAACTCGATTTACGAACCCTCGTTTGATTCGTAAATGAAGGTTTTGGCGTATCTAAAATAAATTTGTTTGGTCATTAAATCGTCAAAAATCAAAAAGATTTTCTCCTTTTATTGTGTGGTCATTTGCATAACACATATATACATTTTCAAATCATTTCAATACAAATCTCCATGTTGGGATCCAGTGGAACATGAGGGCCAATAGCATTGCGGCTGGCGAGAGAACCAACTCCTAGTATATCTCGAAGATACGCGCCGCTGATGTTTTGTCAGACTTACCAACCGGGAACCCTCTACGGGCCTAGCCGGAGTAGCTTAGCTCCGGATATGTTCTTCCGCGGACCTTCGTCGATCGAACAAAACTAGCCTTCAACAAACTACTCACTAAAACCAGCTCGTGGGAACCCTCGGGAGCATTTCCCACAGTTCAGCACACACAGGATATAATGCGGCTACCACAAGCGGGATCCGCGACCAATATGACTTGAGCCTCGACACTAACTTTCTTTGAGTGGGCCATCCGCCAGGGGATCAATAGGAGGATGGTCCCAGGACGTCAGGGGCGTCACACAATTGCCAGAACTGGACCAACCGATCGGAACTCATCGGAACCAAAGAAGCAACCTCAACGAAAGAATTACTTTGCTATTTTTTTATCTTTTTTAGATCTTTTGTAAAAAAAAAGCGAAATTACCATGTTTTTGTAAAAAGAAATGTGAAATTAGCATCCTTAACCAGAAAAGATGAAGATAGAAATCTGTGCCAAACATAATTTTACGTTTAATGTAATTATGAATACATCTTTACATATTAATATTAAGATTGTTCAGTTCGCTTTCACATCTCATCCAAGTCAGTCGATAAAACAAAACCGCTTACGTTCGGGACAGGAGAAACCAAGTACAGTATTGTGTAGTGAACAATGTGGAGCACGAGAACATTAAGTACAACATTCCAGTATATATGGAAGATAGTGCTATAGAAGTGCGTGTGCATGATCTTCCCTCAAGCGTCACCGATTCATATATTCGCAAAACTATGTCCCAATACGGAGTGATTCTCTCTATCGAAAAAGAAAAGTAGAAGAACTTTTTCCCCGGTATTCTAAATGGCGTACGTTAGTTACGCATGCGCTTGAAGAGGCCTATACCTTCTTATGTGACTTTCGGTCAAGATACAAGAATTCCGTGCAAATCACTTGTTACCTATGACAATCAGATGACCACATGTCAATATTGCCAAAAAGCTGTTCACTACAGTAAGCCATGTGATTAACTGGACAAGGAGACAATTGCACCAAAGGACAACGGTGCTTCCTTCACACCAACCCCAAGTCACCCCAGTACACCTGTGACAGCCACCAACAACAATGAAGCATCCTTTTCAACGAATCCATCATCATCCCCTATATAACAAAGTACACCAGCTGCAGTTAACAACTTACCCTCCAACCAACCAGCAATTGCAACCAATATACAACAAGCACCTACAGCAACTATCAACGAAAAGAAGACGGAAATCGACAACAATACCATCGATGCGGCAATGGATGGCGAGACGAACCACGAGCGAAGTGCCCCTCAATCCTCGCAGGAGGGAAATGGAAGCTCATCTCCCCCTAGAAAAAGGGTGACAACGAGATCCAAATCAAAAAAAAATTATTAAAAAAATCAGCTCAATCGGCCACCTAAAGCTTCTACGCAAATAGGCATGAATAAAAATATATTTTAAATAAAAAAAAATAGATTGTTATGTAGCATAAAGTTTAATATAGATAAAACTCAATTTCCTGTCTGTTAACTGTATTTTACATTTATTTATTTATTGTAAAATCAACAGACATAATGTGATCCTATCGATTTATTCCAATACTATGTAAGAATTTGGCCCTTGTTTTATTCACTTAGGGGTTTTGATACCTCATGGGTACCACCCTTGTTTTATGCCGTGAAAGATTGAAGTCGTACTCAGATGACACTCGATTGAATGACCGTTGTAAGCCGATAATAGCATCGTTTATCCCATAGTTTGTGCGGCGTAAAGGAAGTCGAAGAAAAGCATTGTTGCGGAGAGCTCGAGGACGAACATTGATGTTGACTTAACGGAACAAAGTGGGGAGTCGATCCTATCGTTCAAAACATCTGCTATCATTAAAGAACGCGATAGTTCCCGTCTTACTTGCCGTGTGTCTAGACCAATTAGCAATCCGCGACTTTCATAACTCGGTAGCTGATGAGAATTGGTCCAAGGTAAACGGCAAAGAGCAAATCGAACGAATCTACGATGAATCGACTTGATTCTGTTTCCGTCATTAATGTAGTGAGGGTTCCAAATAGCTGAACAATATTCCAGAGTGAAGCGAACGAGTAAACAGTATAGGGATTTCAAGCAGTAAACATCCGTACAATTCTTAGCCATTCACATTACGAATCCAATGCAGTGAGAAGCTTTTTCAAGCAACACACCAATGTCGTTGGTGTGTTGCTTGAATGTTAACTGCTCGCCAAGAAAAACGCCAAAGTCATTGATACACGTCGATCTAATAATCAGGAATCGCTCAATAAAGTATTCGAATTTCAAAGGCACTTTTTTTCTCGTAAACGTAATGATCGAGCATTTGTGTGGACGTCACATCCTCTGAGATGCGAATAACTTGGTAGATCTTGATGTCATCTGCAAAAGATATGTCGCGGAGAAAAATTAACGTCGTTAAAGCACAGCAAGAACATCAAAGGGCCGAGATGGCTCCTTTGTGGAATTCCAGATGTTGCAACAAATTTTTCCGAAACACAACCGTCAATTTTAACCACAAGATAACGATTCCTGAGATATGATTGTATCCATCGAAGGACGTTTGTACCAAAACTAAGTCGATCCAATTTTGATATTGTAATGTCATGGTTAATTTGATCGAAGGCGAGGAAAACATCGGTACAGATTACGTCCGTCTGAAAACCATTTGACGTGGTTTTGGTCACGTAAGATGTAAAGGATAAGAGATTGGTGGTTGTGGAACGCTTAAGCATAAACCCGTGTTGGAAATCATCGATATACTACTTGCAATGATTGAAAATTGGTGTCAGTATTACTTTTCGAATAGCTCGGGGATAGCTCTTATACAAGTTATACCACGGTAGCTGTTTATATTTCTTTTGTCACCCTTCTTGTAGATCGGAAACATGAATGAAGCTTTCCATAAGTTGGTGAATACTCCCGTAGCAAGTGACATATTAAATAAACGGCAAAGGGGCGCAATTAACCCGGTTGAGCATTTCTTTAAGATGACTGCCGGTATGGCGTCTGGATCTGCAGAGAAGGGAGCCTTAATACCAACGATTGGCCGTTTGTATCGATTCCTCGTCTACATTAATTGAGTGCAAAGCATAATTGGATACAGGAACATTGATTGCGACGCGTTCTATTTCCTGCGGAGATAGAAAATCGCTAGAGAAAACACTTGCGAACTTTTCCGAGAACAGCTGGCAAATTTCTTGAGTAGACGAACCAATACAATCTCCGAATTGCATTCGTGATGCAAACCAAATTTTTTTCTTTGCTCATTAACATGCTTCCAGAAAGCTCTCGGGTTAGATTTCATCGTACGTTGTACATTATTTGAATAACTTGCATGACAACTTGCAGAACATATCCACCATGTTTGGAGTATTGTTTCAGAGCAGGTCTATTGGTACTTTTCAAGTGTCTCAATTCAACAGTTTGCCACGGCGGATGCCGAGTATTTCGTCCCAACCGTTTCGATATGAAGTAATCAATCGCATACATCAGAACATTAGAAAAGGTCTGAACAGCGGCATTGACATCATCGTTGGCAAAAATTTGATCCCAGTCGCTTTTAAAATTATAGCTGATGATGGCAGGTGCGTCAAGGTTGTGGGACGAACGTTTAGTCTCGAGAATAATATGCAGCGGAGGATGATGTCGAATAGATTTGACAAGAGGAAATGTAGCAGCACTGATCCTAGGTGCGACGTCAGATTTGCTGGAAAAGCAGAGGTCGAGCATTCGGCCGTTCCCATTGACGACATTATTGAACTGTCGCAACAAATTAAGATTGTACCCGTTGAGCAGAGTGGTGATCCCAGGAATCAGAATCAGAACAAATTGACTCAAATGGCACGTTCCCCTTGATATTTGGAGATTTGTGTCTTAAACAAAAATCTTTCGGAAGTGGCACACCAATTTAAGCCGGGAATCGGTCCGGAGGAAGATAAATCGCACAAACAAAAAGTGAGAAATCAGATAGTTTGATGCGCACCCATACCTGCTCGACACAAAATCCTGGTGTGATTTCAACCAGCTGAGCCTTCAGGCGACGATGTACCGAAATACTCTTGAGACTGTTACGAATGTTACGATCAGTACGGAAGACTTCGTAATTAGATCCGTACCCTGGAACGGATAACGTATTTCCGTTGAGCCACGTTTCATAATGACTGATTGGGATTTACATGTTTATAACGTATTTTTCACTCTCCACTTCCACACAGCTAACTAGTACGACTGTATGAATTCATATGTACCGTTAACCTGATCAGCAGATATTGGATACACGGCCGCTCTTAGTAATCTAATGATTCTTGGTTCGAATTGCTGTCGTTACCAATCTTTTTTGTTTCTTATATCATTGATTTTCAAGCCATGCAATTTTCAAATCGCCCATAAAATTCTGTTATATGTGATGGGTGCCTTTTGTTACAGCTGTTAAATAGAATTATACAGGTTTCTTTCTAACTGTGTGTAATACTATGTTCACACTGGCCGAAAATAACATGTTTTAACGATAGTAATATAAAGTTAAAACCGCACTGTTCACACTAAGAAAAATGGTTGTACCTATCTGCGTTGCCGGATCATTTTTCCAAAAATATGTAGTCTGCGCAAAAATCTATCTGTATCATATCGGTATCAATACCTCTTCTACATGAGTAGTAGAAAAGATGAGCGAAAAAAAGGTCCCTCGACAACTTTTTCTCATGCTTATTCAATCTAAAAACCAAAATCGGTACTTATCTGTGTGATCCGTGAGTTATCGGTATTTTGGGAGAACATATCTGTATTGTGATATAGAGGTCAAAAATCTGTATAAATACCGAGAAATCGGTATACCTGGCAACGTTGGTACCAGTTTTCAGTTTTGTTTTATTATGATTACATGGCTACTTTGATGGAAAACTTCTGTTGTTGAACAGCTTGTCAATTGACATAGTCGAAAAGTGAAGGAAAATGATAGCAGGGTTGTGCTTTACTGACAATTATATCATGTTATTTCGGGAAAACATGTTTTAATGTGACGTTTCTGAATATGAAATAACGCAAAAGTAAAACATATTATTTCGCTTAAAACATGAAATCGGAGTTATAACATGTTTTAACTCATAGTATAATACTATGTTCACACCTGCAGAAAATAACATGTTTTCACGATAGTAATATAAAGTTAAAACCGCACTGTTCACACTGAGATTATGTTATACTCATGATATATTACTTGGTATTGACAAACTGCAAAAATGCCTACGTCGCAGGTAGGAAAGAAAAGTATTTTGACAACATCCGAAAATTAAGAAATAAGCCAGGTAAGTAGCCAGGTAGTACCTCCTAGCTATGAAGGATATTTTCGTTTCACGCTTATTGCCAACGTTTCGAATATTTTTGAGCAGCAAATGACCAAAAAAGTCATCTTTTAATTTAAAAACAAAAGGGGTTGTACCAGTCTGCGTTGCCAGGTCGTTTTTCCAAAAATCTGTATTCGGCGCAAAAATCTATCTGTACCATATCGGTATCAGAGTCTCTTCTACATAAGTAGTAGAAAATGTCACCAAGAGGTGAGCAAAAAAAGGTCCCACGACAACCTTTTCTCATGTCTATTCAAGCTAAAAACCAAAATCGGTACTTATCTGTATGATTCGTGAGTTATCTGTATTGCGGTATAGACGGCAAAAATCTGTATAAATACCGAGAAATCGGTATACCTGGCAACGTTGGTATCAGTTTCCAGTTTTGTTTTATTGTGATTACATGGCTACTTGGATGGAAAACTGCTGTTGTTGAACAGCTTGTCAATTGACATAGTCGAAATGTGAAGGAAAATGCTAGCAGGGTTGTGCTTTACTGACAATTATATCATGTTATTTCGGGAAAACATGTTTTAATGTGACGTTCATGAATATGAAATAACGCAAAAGTAAAACATGTTATTTCGCTTAAAACATGAAATCGGAGTTATAACATGTTTTAACTCATAGTGTGAACATAGTATAAGGGTTCTTAAGGATCATAGTGTACCATGTATGTGATAGTTCTGTATGCTATGGAATGAAGTTCGTTTGAACAAAAGGCCATGGACTAGCCTTTACCCTCCGGCGAATGACGCTTAAGGTAGAACTCAGTTTGCAATAAATTAGCATTGCCATTAATAACAATGATACGAATCTAAAGTAATCACATGATTTGGCGAAATTACCCTTTCGGCGATATCCCCTTGACCCAATTTATACTGAGCTCTCGATAAGTTTAATAATTTCAATTATTTTTGGTCGCAAAATGCCACCTTATTCAACACTTGATAAACCCCTCAGCTTGGCGGTAGGGCAGCTTTGATTGAAGGTGTTTCGTCGTTATGGCAAATGTTCGTCACCAAATAAAAGTAATTCCATTGGATCTACCGGAGGTTTATGGCATTGAAGCATAGCATAACAGCGCTCAGCGAGAGCAAAAAAAAAAGAAATGCGACATACAAGCTGAACACATCAGGACAGACAGAAGAAAACGAGCGACAGCGGAGCGAAAAAAAAAGATTACAAGCATCAATTTAGTTTCCCAGAACAGTCCCCAACTGCTGACTGGGTTCGTTGTTACGATTCGCATCAAAATTGGTCCGTTCTTTGGAAAAATGAGAGTGTACAAATCTAGCTACACTTATAATTGCCAGTGGCAGTATATTTCGGTGGAAGTCAAGCTCTGTTTGCATTCCCAGCTTTGTAAAAGACCGGATGACTTCGGGCGTTTTACAGGTAGGTAAAATATAATTAGCAAAAACATTCCGTTTTCTGTTTAGTTCGTTTAAAAAATATATCGTATCAGAAAATAACAAAACATCCGCTTTCTTGACAGTCCAATATTTAAACCAAACTCACGGGTGATATAATCCCCGCCCATTCGGTACACAACGATTTTATGAGTCTACTAGTTTCACGCGCTGTTACCTCCGGTAAACTTATAAAGCGAAATAGCACTCTGTCAGTCAGCTAGCCAGAGTCCTCCAAGATGAAAAGAACAAGACGGGCAGTTGAGCTTCATTCCAGACTCGCTTCTCACCACCGAAAACAGGCAAAAGTTGAAAGAATTGATACACAAGTTACCAGTCCACGGTCCACGGGAATGCGGGTCGAGATTATCAACAAACTCTCGACGTCATCGTTTAGTGGATGGAAGGGCTGCGCTGACTGTGGGAAAGACGCCGTCGGACGGAAACACAATGAAGAAAAAATTGTTTTGGGGATTTTCTCGGTGCGAAACGCTCTTCCTGTCTCTATGAATAGGGTGACTAGCAACTGTGCTACCAACTTGACTGGGTTCCTTAAATTAGGATCGAGCCCTCGATGATAAGCGGAAAGTGTTTGCGATAGGATGATACGGCAACATTCTCCGGTTTCATTTCCTCTGTGGAAGTGAGAAATAGTTCTGCGTTCCGAAGGATCTTAGAATTAGGCGGAAAGCAAATGTGGACCTAGTGTATTATGTTATCAAGATGAGCTCATTTATTCATACTGTGAAGGTACTTTTGATCAGAGCAAGTAATCTGATTTTGTGTTCATAGAAACGCCGAGGTAGTGTACGTAAAGAAAAAGTTTCAGCTACTTTTCATTGAATACTCAGTCAAAGTGACATTTCATGAGTTACATTTCGGAAAGGGTAACGGTACTCCCATCCACCTCAGCTTCACCACTCATTCTGCATATTCATCTCATATAAAAAGATCATTAGTTCATCTGTTCGATACATTGACTCAAAATGTAAGATAAAAATTGGAGCATTCGCTTAGAATATTCGCGTCGCTATAAAAGCAACATTGAGCATTTATCAAATAAATTCTTAAACTCGAAGCGAGTATATTTTATCCAATTTTGACATAGGATAGTAATTTCGGAATACGAAAAATCGATACACACATAGTTATAAGGTTTTAAATAGACTTACACCTACTGCTTAAATTTATTCCTACGCATCGATGCAAGCGATTTTTTGTCGCAAGTTTAGGTATAGATTCATTCAAATTCGTTCAGATTGATTCGAGTAATTTACAAAATCGTTCCTTAACGCTTACGTCGCTTATTTGCCAAAGCTTGAGAAAATAGATGCGAAAAGAAATAGTTTGACTTTTCGAATTACCTTCATATAAACGGAACCACCCGCGATCCCATTTCAACCAGAATATTAGTTGATTTTCTGAATTCGATTGGTTAAAATTTGGTACAACTAATCGATTGTTGTTTTAACTAAACTGTCATTTTTTGTTTTTCGATTAGCAGAAACGATGGTTGAAACAACTAATTTAACTGTTTGAAAAAAAATGCTATCAATGTGAGGAAACATACCTTTCAATTTCAACAAATATTTTAGTTGAAATAACTGGTGTTGTTATTGAAACAAAATTCTGTTAGTTGAAAAATAAATCGGTTTTATTTGTTTTAGACATTGCAAATAGTTGAATCAATTCGAACAATGTTATTGATTTGCGAAAATTTTAGTCAATTTATATGAGCTTAGGTGAATCAACCGCTGGGAATTGGAATTTTGCGACGGCAATTCAAACGCGCCATTCAATCGCAGCGCGTTCTGTGTGTTTGAAACCCTTCGCTCCTGTTACTTTCATAAATTAAATTCATGTCAAAAAGCGTTTTATTGCTAATGCATGAACATCATCATCGGTATCAAACAGCTGGAAGTAAAACAGTCTGCTGGAAGTAAATCAATGATCGAATTGGAAGCATAAAATTTTTGCGCATACCTGAAAGATTACGAGATGATCATTAATCTTTTTCTAATTTGTCACCAAATCTTTTTCATCTTAAACAAGATTAACTTTATCACAACACCGCTGTTAGATAAACACTTGTTATCATAAATTTCTCAAATCGAATGAACACAATTTCACCAAACGCTTTAACCATCGATGTTGTTTTCATTGACATTTTGAAGCGACGCGAACAGATCTCAACTAAAAAAGTTGTTGATTTTGCATTGCAATTATTGTTTTGCTTTCAACTGTCTCCGGCATTTGACAGCATTCAAAACAACATATTTTTCAACTACTTGAATATATGCAAATCAAAAACCATTTTGGTTGAATCAAAAAGAAATTAGTTAAAGCAACTATCGCAAAAATCAAAAACTGCAATATCGCAATTTTATGATCGAAGGGTTCTTCGTGATATGTCTTAGATTTTTTCGAAATTCGTTCAGGCATCTCAGCGGAAATTTAGAGAATACAAAACTAAGATTTGTCGACCAGGTCACCTTTAAGATAAGATAAGGTCAAATGTTCGCCATAACCATTCCGAAATCGATTAATTACCTCAGAGTCCCTTTAATTTAAGCGTAAGTTTATTGAAATCCGTTAAGCGATTTCCAAGAAAACTGAGCCGACAGGAATGATTTAAGTATGTGTCAAACATACGCTTCTTTCCGATCCGACTCGGATAAACTTAAATGCTTCAACACTTATAAGTATGTCACAATGCATTGAATAGGTGTTAGATCAACTGTAAAACATGAGTCATTTTTCGACACTCGTAGGGCTCCCCTACGTCGGCAGCCTTGACCCGGCGTACGCCTTGGGATATCCGTCTTTGATCGAAAAGTATTGAAGAAATTTATATGATTTTTTTATTGTAAGTAAAGTGAGTAATTTCTATTACCTCCATGCAAACTTCACTAAAACTATATAATTACTTCAAAATAGAAACGTTCTTAATCCACCTAGCAGTGAGATGATATTTTTTTCTTTAAATCCGCATGTGTTTTTGCGTGAATATTCCTTAGTGTTGTTAGTTTTCAAATTAATTTTAACAAAATTATAAAGACATTCAGTTTGATTATTATTCAATTAAACATATGTGAATGCAAACATGTAACGAAAACCGCGAAAATGTTACCGCAGAGACCTAACCTAACGGGGAAATTGTTTTACCAATTGAACTACCCTGAATATGAAAACACATGAAGAGATAGCCCAATTAACGATTTTCGTAACATAATTGAATTCGCATGTAAATTTTTTAATCGGTTTTCTCCGTTAGATACTGATCATATGTAATATTTTTGAATTAGTTCCACATAAACACTCCGTCCGACAGCTGGGTTTAGCCAGACCTTTTTCGTTTTTACACCTAATTAAACATAATAATTCATCTATCGACTTGAAAAATTTGAATGGCTATCGATCGATGCAAAAAAAGGTTCCTGGTCTATAAAAATGAGCTTGAATACCTTCAATTTACACCAAAATTCATAGTAATACACGTATACCATTCAGTTAGTCCGAAGGTACACTCAAAACTCTGTTTACGTAAACTTTTTCCACCTTCATTTACGTTTTACGAAGTAAATCCCAAAAAACATAAAACTTTTTTTACGAATTAAATTGATACATTCATGCATTTCATACATACATACATTTTAGGAACAGATTTGAAGAAAAATATCCGGAAAACTATGTTTGAAACCGTTAGAATATCCAAATGACGACTTCCGGTATATCGATATTCGTTACAAACCATCACAATATGGGTATTTTTGAAACGGGTTTGATAAGTAGTTATCGGAGAGCGACGTTTGAAGTCGTTTCACAATCCAAGATGGCATCGTCCGGTTCATTGACGTTTCTCGAAACCCGTAAAAATGGATATTTTCGGAACGAGCTTAATGAACAGTTGAAAGAAGACGGTATTTGAAGTATTATGGATGACTGCTCGAATTCTTTATAACATGGGTATTTTCGGAATGGTTTTTCGAGCTAATGGCAGCGCTCGAGAGTCTTCCTTGGCGTAGGTTTTGTCGTCGATCAGGATGCATCTGTCTTTATTCTGTAGAATCCGGTTATACAATTTTCGCGCTCTTGTTTTGGCCTGAACTTGCTGTACCAGGGACTTTTTCGGGACCTTCTGTTTCTTGTACGTTTTCAGGGAGTTCCGAACTTTGATCCGTTGAATCATCTCGATGCTGGTGTTGAACTGCTTGGCCAAATCCCGCGTCGACGCCGATAGGTTTTTTCCTGATGTACTGAACCACTTTTAAGACCCGGCCGGGCTGGCTGGGACCCGTTTTCCTACCGGATCGGGGCAAATCCTCTTACCGGATCGGGGCAAATCCTCTTACCGGATCGGGGCAAATCCTCTTAGGGTCTTACCGGACTTCTCGATAATATTTTTGACACTGGTGTGATGCACTTTCATCCGTTTTGCAATTTCGTTGTACGTGACACCACTTTCTGAGCACCAAGTGTGCAGAATTTTCTTTCGCGTTTCCGGATCAATTCGACTCATCATTGAAACGATAAACCGTACCGAAACCAATCGATTGCGCAGCTGTTATTGACATGTAAACAAACATGTCACCGCAAAACACGCTGCAAAAAATTAAGCCATTTCAGAATAATAACTGTTTGAATGTTGCTAACTACTTATCGATACACTCCTTAGGTGTAACGAAACTAAAATAATGTCATTCATTTTTCTCGTAGATTTCCTCCTTATGAGGTCTTAGGATCCCATAAAAACTACTTGTTTCTTAATCATATTCGACTGCCGATTCAGGACATACAAGGTGATTAGTGTTAGTATTTATGGTCCAATAAAAACTTGACGAATTTTATCCGGATCCGACTTTCGATGATGGAATTACAGTATTAGCGGGTGTCATAGAAGATGACGATACCAAACCATCTGCAAAGTTGGACCCAAAACTATCCCAATTCATTCTGGAAGTACCATGAATATGACTAAAAACTCAAAAGTGGAACTCTCTGCGAACATCTTATAGAATGTTGAATCGATTAACGCACGTTTAGATTCAAAACATCTAGTTTATAAATACATAGAATTTCTCTATTTGATCTAACTTCAGTTCCGAAAAAACCGTGTAATGAACGATTGAAATTTTAAACTGTCATTCAAAACAAAGGTCAGAAAGATAATTTCATGAAAACTGAAAACACCGAAGAATATTCATGCGAAGAACACATGCGGATTGATGAAAAATGGTATCATCTCACCGGTAGATGGATTAAACACGTTTTTTCTTTACAAGGAACAGTATTACCAAATACATCATATTAACAAGACAGCCAACTGCCACATTTCTCGAACAAATCATTGGTAACATTATATTTTGCGAGCATGGCGTCCTCAGGCGAGTTTGCATCGAATTTCGTGCATAGAACTAGGGGAGAGAAATGTCGAATTCGTGCGCGCCAAAATAACAGCATTGGCATAATATGTTCAATGTGATTCCGTGCGATGGCGTTGCTGAGCTCGGAATTGATTTCGCTCCAAGCAGACAGGGTCTGGTATTCAACAGAAACATTTATTCATTCAATTATGATAGTTGATAATAGACATGTCAAAAAAATTTCAAGCTCAATTTATATTTATAAATGACGACAGAATCTGAAAAAAAAATTCACGATGAAGGTAAGGAGGTATACTAAAATGCCAGAGTGCGAAATTTTTAAGTACCTTTCATTCACAGTTATAAAAAAAAATTGCCCAGGATGCCGAATCTCCCCTATATGTCGGTCCCAGAAGACGTTAATTTGCACGATTTTTTGTTTGTTTGCATTATATCTCCAAAACCGAAAATGACAGGCATTAGATCTTATTAGTAGATAGCAGCTTTCAAGCGAGTTAAGGCATGTTGAAATCGGTTCAGCCTTCTTCGAGATAACTAAACGGAGAGAAAGATCTTTAAAACTTGAACATGCACAAATATTTTATTCCTATCAAAAGCCGGTTTCAGCTGTTCTATACCATTTTTATAAATAAAGACAAGAAGTGTTTTTCCGAAACAAAACAATATATGTTATTACATTTCGTAGTTCCAATACAAATAACAAAATTATCACCAAACTTGAAGTTTATTAAGGAGAGTCTTCCACCTTCTACATTTTTCGTTGAGGAACCTATCTCTCTGATAGATGAATACATCAAAATATAGTATATCTATGAATACATCAAAATATAGTTATGAGGCTCAATGATAGCTCTTTATTATTTTGCGAGTTGAAACCCGAATAGGCCTCTGACTTCAAATGAATTGGTAAAAAAGATTGTTTCACCTCGTTTGGAAAGATGTTTTCTAAGAAATTCTTCGAACGAAATTAAAGATTCGTGGAAAATATCTTCTTAGTGATAGCTGGCAACTTTATTCAAAATAGCGGAAAAAATCTTACTCCAAAAATTTGATCTAAGTGTAACACAGGTAAAAAATCTTGATCGCCTGTCTAACTTCATACTTGAGAAGTGTCCTTTGAAAAGATTCGTGTGCCACCGAGTCGGGCGCACTTTTTTCCATTTATCGAAATAAAGAAACGTGGCACACTTCTAGTAAAATACTTCACCGTCGAGATTTCCGCTAGTCGTGTTCAATTGTTCTTCTGAACCACGCCGCAGCCAGGAAACGTGCCTCGTGTCGTGAGAAGCTGTATCCGGCTGCGGGGCGGAAATTCCGGAGAGGAAATGTATAATCTCGATCCCCTCCGCTATTCCGCACTGACTGTCTTCTGAATAAGCATTTAAATTTTATGTCACGTCTTATTTTCGCACCAAAGATTCGCTTTCTGTTTGTTTATTTTAGCACTTCACTGGCGTTTGACAACTTCTGTAGGATAGAACTTTTCGCCTGAAAAAGAATCAGAAAATATTGATAATCATTACAAGAGTCAATATATATTCCGATTGGCACTGAACGAAATTCGGAATTCCAGCTGAACTTTGTTTCAATCTTTCCTTTCAAATGCAATAGCCTTTGGCTTCAGGGCACCCGTCATAACATTTATGCAAATTCAAGGCGACGTGAGATCAAAAATCTTGCTCGCTGCTCTTTTTTTCTATAAAGTGCTAGCAAGTTGAAAGAACGAAACAAAACGATGGTCCTGCTGGAACGATGAATTCACCCAATAAATATTAAAAATGGAATTGCTTTTTTTTCATGCTTCTCAATGACACACTCAATCCAATCCTCGCTCCGAAACCAACGGATGGTGCAGCGGATAGTGCGAACGTCACTATTTCTAACATATTTGATTTATTTATTGCCTTTTTGCCGCCACTGCCACTGCAATGTTGCTGCCACCGAAGTCATATCGCCATCTCTATTAGTTCCACCCCGATTCCCCACTGAAACTCGAAGGACTCGAATGAGCCGGCAGAGTCATGAAATTCCAGCATTGGAAAAGTAGATGGGAGTCAAGAGTTTTTCGCGCATCTTCCAAGTGTACAGTAGATGAAGGCGAAAAATAATACGAAACAGCAGCAAAAAAAATGGCTGCTACGAGAACAAAATTAACATATTGATGGAAAATTGAAGTTCTCCTATCGATTCCTGCACGCCAGACAGATACGGCGGCGTAGTTTTGAAAGCAACTCAATCGTTCAAAGTAATCGAAAGGGAATAAATGAAATGACGCGTGAATTTCTTGGACAACCGCATCGTTCCGACGTTGCGGTTTTTCTTTTGACACGATTTGTAACGTGTAATGAGGCGTCATGCACGAATTATGTCACGCTAAATTTACTCCTCTCCTGTATGTAACAACCAATCTCTAATTTTTAATCTTCCATTCACTCACACAAAAGAATTATAAATTCGTTACAATATTTTTGAAAGCCTTGTTAACGTTCTGTTGTAATACAATGACCCTATGACCTACACTTGGTCGCTTAGCCTTGAGCTCATTTTAGTCTTTCCGGCACTAAGGAGTGTATCGAAAAGTAGTTAGCAACATCGATTATTGAATAAAAAAGCGAAAAAAACATATTTTGGTTGGAGTTGGCGTAGTGGGCTGAAGCCAAATCCGACCAGAAGAGAGGAGGAGCCTTATACTTTCTGTACAGTGGCAACATTCTCTTCTTCAAACATTCTTCCTCGTACACCTTGGCGTTAATTGTGCCCTTCGTGAAGAAAATTGACGACCGCAAACCACAGGTACAAATTGCTTGCTAGACCAACACCTTCAGCCCAAACTTTTCCATCGCCACTGTGGTGTCAGCGTCGTCCAGGTCCTGGTACACCGATTTCGTATAATATTGCGGTCCAGGCAGCGCTCGAAAGTCTTCCTTGGCGTAGGTTTCGTCGTCGATCAGGATGCATCTGTTTTTATTCTGTAGAATCCGGTTATACAGCTTTCGCGCTCTTGTTTTGGCCTGAACTTGCTGTACCAGGGACTTTTTCGGCGCCTTCTGTTTCTTGTACGTTTTTAAGGAGTTTCGAACTTTGATCCGTTGAATCATCCCGATGCTGGTGTTGAACTGCTTGGCCAAATCCCGCGTCGACGCCGATATGTTTTTCCTGATGTACTCAACCACTTTTAAGTCCCGGCCTAAATTAAATTAAATGGCTGGGACCCATTTTCCTACCGGATCGGGGCAAATCCTTCATGGAGAGGGTCTTACCGAACTTCTCGATAATATTTTTGGCACTGGTTTGGTGCACTTTCACCCGTTTTGCAATTCCGTTGTACGTGACACCACTTTCTGAGCAAAAAGTGTGCAGAATTTTCTTTCGCGTTTCCGGATCTATTCGACTCATCATTGAAACGATAAGCCGTACCGAAACCAATCGATTAAGCAGCTGTTATTGACATGTAAACAAACATGTCACCGCAAAACACGCTGCAAAAAATTAAGCCATTTCAGAGTAATAACTGTTTGAATGTTGCTAACTACTTATCGATACACTCCTTATATCCGGAACAGAGAACTCTCGAAATCAATAGGACCTCTGTAGGCTTTCAATCAGTAACGATTTATTTGCAAGTCGATTTAATTCGATGAATTAGAATTTTATGGTAGTTTATTTATATATTTCTGTGCTCAAGCATTATAACCTTGGCCTTCGATATCGACGGAGTGCTGTCAGCACACTTGGGCTTTATGGCTATCCGTTAATAAACTTCATCGATGAAGAGCATTGTTTTGAAATAATATATAAAAGTGGTCACATTTCAGAAAGTTAAAGCCTTCAATTACTAATATATCATTGTCAAGTGCATTCGAGAAGTATTTATAATAATATTCAAAACAAAATGCGATTGCATATTATTATAAATGCAAACTTCCGCTTTCGTTCGTAAATAGATATTTCAGTGCAGAACACGCCTGACCGGTGATTTATTTGGTACGTTCGATGCATGTTATTGAGTAACGTTAAATAATGGTCCTACGTGAAGTCCACAACAGATTGGTGTTTCCGAAAAGTCTGATGTTAAAATTTCCAACACTGATCCATATCTAAGGGATTTCTGCTATCGCTAAAAATCTACTTCTTCGAACTTATGTATTCTAGTTTATTTTGCTAGGAATGTACGGAAAATTGAAATTGAGAACTATTCAATTGTAATCACATAATTTAGTAATTTAATTATCTATTGGGAGTACAAATTATGTAGCTTGGTCTGTTTTCAAAAGATGGCTCTGGCCAGGCCCGTACCCAGGATTTCATTTCGGGAGGGGTCCACAAATAAGAAATAACGTATCTAACTGATGATTCTTCTTGTATCTAGTTCTCGGTGTGCCTTTAGTATCTTTTGCTTTTTGCGTGAGTGCAAGTAATTTGCAATTTAAGTAAAAAGTCACATATTTTGGGTTGGACAATGAGGGTTGAAACAGGAAATTGTAAGTATCAAATAAAATGGATCATTTTTTTTACATATCTCTTATCATATAGTCTCATAGTTTGGATTCAACTTCTGGTTCCGGAACTACTAAGTGATGAGTATTAAAACTTTCATTTTCAATGGTATGTTTTTATAAGTGACGATGTAACAAAATGCAAATACTTCGGAACTATTTAGTAAGCTCTTCTTATTTGAAAAATTTGTTGATATTTGTCGAACAGGTTATCTGACGTATAAAAATGGATCTAGGCTTCGTCAATAGTAACCAACTGATACCAATCTACATCAGCATAGCCAAACATGCTTGTTTACGCCGAAGCGCGATGCTATGAAGCAAGTCATGTGCACTTTGCACAAACTGGATATCCACGAGGATACCCCTGAATGACTTCAATGGGTGGCCGACAGGAACGTACCTAGAGGGGCAGCCCAAGGTGCCCTGACCCCTTCCGAAATCGGAAATGGAAACAGATAAAAGTTTCATGAATATTATGGGACTGTTGATCCTGCAGATTATACCGTCAGATAGTGGTTTTATGAGTTTAATAATGGTCGTACTGACTGACAGTGGTAAAACTACATAAAATGGAGGCTAAAACTGGTATAAAATATACAACAAATTGTTATATACATAAAATTGTACTGGGTAATCGGAAAAATTCTGCAGATCGTGCAAAGAACTACATTTCATTTGATCAACACGGATTTATGCCTGGTAGATCAGTTACAATGAATTTGTTGACCTTCACGTCTAAATGTATTTCTAGAATGGAGGCAAAAGCACAAATGGATGTAATCTACACCTATCTAAAAGCAGCGCTTGACAAGATTGATCATTGAATACTGTTGTGTAAATTATCTCGACTTGGTTTATTATCGCAGCTTGTGTCTTGGCTGAACACATATCTTTCCGATAGACACCTGTGTGTGAAAATCAATAACGTTGCGTCGTCCGAATTATCGAACAAATCAGGCGTTCCGCAAGGTAGCAGTTTAGGATCCTTGCTATTTGTAGTATTTTTCAACGATGTTGCATTACTCTTGGGATCTGGTTGTAAATTAATCTACGCAGATGATTTGAAACTGTATCTCGCCGTTCGTAGTGTTGAGGATTGCCAACGATTTGCTTACAAGGTTCGCAAATTGGTGCAGGGAAAATAAACTTATTATCAATGTAACCAAATGCCAAGTTATCACATTTCATCGGATTCTACGTCCCATTATATTCGACTATAACATTGATGGAAATATTTTATCTAGAGTGACTGTGTGTGGTGTGTGATCTTGGTGTACAACTGGATGCCAAATTGACGTTCGATGTCCAACGGTCACTAGTTATTTCGAAAGCTTCCCGTCAGCTGGGATTCCTCTATAAAATTGTCAAAGACTTCAGAGATCCGCTTTGCTTGAAGGCTTTATCTTGCTCACTCGTCCACCCGATTCTGGAAAATGCTTCAGTAATCTGCTGTCCGTATCAAATATCGTGGAGCCTTAGACTTGAACGTGTTCAGAAACGCTTTGTTCGCATGGCATTACGACATTCGCCTTGGAGAGATCATGTAAACTTGCCACCATACCCGGACAGATGCCAATTGTTGGGAATCGATACTTTACAGCACCGATGAAAAATTCAACAAGCATTGACCATTGCGGAATTAATAAACGGAGAGATTGATGCTCCAGAATTGCGTTAGTTTTCGAGTACCAAGCAGATCGTTGCGATATACTACTCTACTTTAAAACGGATTCCACAGTACTATATTTGGTAGTAACGAACCTATAACTGAATGCACACGAGCTTTAACTTCTGTTGAAACAATTTTTGAGTTTTACGAGCCTTCCGTCGCTTCGCAGAAAGAATGAAACGAACTATATTATAAAGACAGGTTTTTCTATATGTTAATTTATTTCACTTGACTTAAGACGCATTGCTATTACTTTTTGTTTTATATTTGTTGTTGAAAGGATAGTGGTTTTTGCGCCTGTCTGAGAATGGTATGAAATTTGTTTAATTCATATAGGCTTTTTCCCACTCTGTCGGTTCATTTAGACATTCGTCCGATGAATCCAAAATGAAATAAATAAGTAAATAAATAAAATATAAGAAAAATATTATACCACTGTATCCCGAACATGCTTATTTAGAACTAAAATGACGAACGCAAGCGCACTTCGAAATCGTGTTTGGTTGGATTCATTATTATACATACGAGAAAAGAATGATTACGCGACAATGGACTGAAGTCCTCAAAGAAAACTAAATGGGTCGGAAAGATCCACCTTGCTCACCTGATTTTGCTTCCTCGAACTATTATCGGTTCTCACACATCAAATCATATCTGAGAAATGGATGTGAGTTTCGTTCTGGAATTTTAGACCACTACTTTCTAACTCTGAAACCGCAACCGCAGTATAGCCCAAGTACGTTTGTATGGTCATCAACTAATATGACCTACTAATTCAGAATATGTTTTTCCTTCTCCTTGAATCGGATCATCACTCACAATCTATCGTATCATCATCAAGTCTTGTAGATTGTTGTGTTCTAGAAATAAACCATGAAAAATATAATACATTAACCTAATCTCGAGCACAGTCACAAATTTTGTTTAAATACTCAATAATGATACTTCCAATTGGGAAAGTTCTGTATGTTCAAACGTGAGCATCACGCGATCGCGAGCACCAGATGTATTTTTAAATACGGAGTTATAGTTTGGGCCCATGTCCTCCGTGTGCCTATGTGTCTGGTGCTTCCCCGTGTGTCTATGATGACATTTGGTCAATAGAACGGCGTCGACTGGGTGCTATTGCCTTATTCGTTAGTAGCAGAACGAGAGGGTGCGAATTGGTTTGTGTGCAATAATTCATTCGAAAGGCGAAAATTATTGTAAATCCTTCAATTAGGGCAAGTATTTCGCATTGACGTCCTATTGCTGACGTGTATTTGAACCCTTAATGTGACTTTAAGTTGTCAACTTGCTTTCATGAAAAGCGTTTGCAGCATTTTTAACAATAATAAATTAGCATTTTGCATATCATCCTTATATAATTTGAATCATAAATCAAAACTAAGAAGTAAGAACAACTTTTTATGTATAAATAATAGTTCTATTCTTATTATAAGTGTTTTATGCAGGAGTATCTAAAACAATATGCAGAAGAGTGCAATCTCATACTATGTTCCAAGGGTGTAATTGGTTGGTTCAGAAGACTGAAGGTTTGATAGGTTTCGATACATAAACTAAATACTCGTCGATTGCTTGCCAATTGCAAGGGATCGAAAATCTCTCTGTGACGTTTGAATCCATTGGATATAAACATTTCATTTAGGCGGAGATGGTCGATGGAACGGCGTCCTCAGACATCCCTGAGTCGTGGACTAAAGTTATTTGCATGTATAAAGAACACATGGAAACATCTTTTTTCTGTAAACCGCTTCCAGACCGTTGTGCTTGGGATAGGTTAAATACATACAAATGTGCACATCGTCTTTGGTTTGCCACGTTACGAGAATCGCTTTGCCCTCATCAACCTACCGACTCTGCTTAAAAAGAGATTTGAGATTTTGAGCACTCAAAATTCTGTATTTCTGGAGTCATAAGCCGGATTCGGATGAAAGCTTTCACTTAAATCCATTCTATCATTTGTGAAAATCGGCCTGGTCATCTCAGGTAAATCTATGTGAGCTCTATTTTGGAAGTTTTGGTGCTACTTTAGAAATCGAGAACCGGTAGTGCCAAGTTTGTATAAAAACCAATTAACAAGACCTTGAAATTGGAACAGTTTTAAACCAAGTGTAGAATTTTTTTCTGTTTTTGTTTCACCGTTACTTCACCCTGTACATATTTCCGGGCCTAGAAGTTGGATCTCGATTAAATTAAATGTCATATGGGATAATAACTCCCGTTACTTGAATATAGGTTCGTGAAATAGGCCCCGAAACGAAATGTTGGGTACGGGTCTGACTTATTTTGAATACAGAAGATAAATCATGGAATTAAGGGGGGGTAGGGTATAAATGATGACAAAAATCGCCATTTTAGCCATTTTTTTTTCAGAACTATCGTTCAACAAAATAATTTCAAATGTTTTGCATGATAAAAAGCATCATTCGAACAACATTCTGTAAATTTTTCGTGAAAAACACTGATAAATAAGTCGGTGAAGAGGTATTTTTGAGAACGCTTCTCGAAAATCAGGATTTACGGTGTCCACTGTATCTCAGCGCAGACTAATCAGAAGTCAACAAATCAAAGCAGCATAGTTAGAGTAGAAGTTTTTCTAGACCCCAACGTTTCTGATTGATTTTTTTAATTTTTTTTTTCAATTTTTGGTGGTTGTTCAAAGTAAAAACTACGATTTTTCACGAAAAAATCCACCATTCTGTAGCTGTAAAACCTCCCCAAAGTAACAAATAACGAAAAGGAAAACGTTGGGTTCTGGTTTTTTATATGTAGAAAGTGTGTGCAAAATTTGAAAAAAATGGTGCAGTAGTTTTTGAATGACTAACATTTTCAAAAAATCATATTTTTTCTTGTATAATTTATTATAATGAAAATTTTGTCAAGTTTTGAAGTCAATCGAAGTAGAAATCTTTGGCCTGAGCGCCGAGCTCTTGCTTTTTCGCAGAATGAGATAGCCATAGATGAGGGTCTATAACTTCCAAAGTTTCGTTCAAATAGACTTGAAAATTTCACAGAATATTCTTGAAATGTTTTACTATAAGAAAATATTAAGAAAATAATAAATGATTTTTAAAAAGTGTTAGACCCTACCCGCCCCTTAAGATTATTCAAGGTACGATTACACTATCAGATTCCTTAAACGTGAAGAAGGATATACATCTCTATGTTCACATTCCTTTTGTGCGCACATGCATCTGATTCGCCAAAATGGAATTGTCATCAATACAATTCAACTCAGAGGAGCGCACAGTTTAGTTAGTTGTGCTTGTATCAAATTCTACTTTTTTAAATAATTATTTGCCAAATTAGGTTTCAAATTATAATTCCATTCTTAATGCACTTTCGAGTATTATTTTAATACCAGCACCAATGAACAAATGTTTGAATCACAAATAAGATTAATTAAAAAAAAGGAATACCAGTTCGACTTTCATTGGCATTATTTCAGTTCAGTTACTATCGGTTTAGTTGAGCTAATGATGTGTACACTAGAGTGCCTAAAACCAGAGTGACGAAAGCTGTTCGTTTGGAAGACACAAATTTGACTCAATCGTTCCGAACGAACAAACGACTTGTCAAATACAATAACTATAAAGCTAACATAACTGTCCAAAATTCGGATTAAATGTTTTGAGTTGTTGTCAACATATCGTCACTCTGGTTTTAGGCACTCTAGTATTCATTATATCACATTTACATCTCAATGCGTTACGCAGCAGTTGTGACGGCATATAATTTTGTCGGTTTTATCGATATGAGCATGACATGAATCAATAATCTGTTCAAAATAAAGTTAAATCTATAGAAACATGTGGAAAGAACGTGTAGTACAATAGATTCAATAGTTACTAAAAATATTGCTCATTACTTGGGTTTTAAACATTGAATTCAAGCTTATTGCACATAACTTTGAAGATTGGGTTACAATCTACGAGATCATATCGTTAGTTTAAACTCATATAACCGTGTAATGATCGTTATATTCGCATTATAACATTCGCAAAAACCTGTCGTACTACATGCCCTAATCACATGTTAGTACCTAAACGTCATATTTTATATTCGTACAAGCAAAATCAAGATGCTATATTTAATTGCAGATTCTGTTTCAACGGATTTCACAACCGATCTATAAATTTATCAACCAATTGCATGGCTTTCGCTACTAATATTCGTACAAATACCTAATTAATCTTCCGTTCAGTAAACACATATATAAAAACAAAATCAGCTCATTAAGCCACGCTAAAAACTAAGAGCTTCCTGCAACCAGGCGGAAGAACTAGCTACGATAGCTGCACTAACTGCAGTATGTCCAATTTGTGCGATTAAACCAATCTCCCAAGGGAACTCACCTCTCGGTAACAAACATCAAATTATACAGGACCGTTTGTAGTAATTAAATCAGCACAAATCATCCTCCCCCTGCTCCGGTTACTGGTCCTTACCGGGTAGTGCGAATCGGACATTTCCCAAAGCATGTAATTAAGCCAAAAACGACCTCGCCAGTATCAAATAAAAGTCAACTGGTTGAGAAATTGCGAGGGACGATCCACGTGCATTCCACAAGACCGTAACATCGGGGCGGAAGGTAGAGCCATCATCGTGGGACTCACCATTCCTCGTTAGGGTTAATTTTCAAAACCCACCAACGTACCACGCTTCCCCACCACTGGTTCTAAGCTTTCGGTACTCCTGGCGGTTACTCTCCTCTACGTTCTCGACGAAGCAAGAAGTACATAATTTTCACCTTCATCCGAGTCAGACACCACACAGTACTAAAGCCGGCGAGTCGGTAGCGGGTGCCTTCGGGTCCAGCAGCCTGCAGGTGTTGACAGAAATGACTCAGTTACACCTTCTCTAGTTTACACCGTTGGGCAGAGTGAGACAGAGCGCCAGGGAGAGACAGAGAGTTTGAAGCAGCTTGTTCCTACACTTTTGCAGCCGGCAACGATCGTTAGTTACAAACTGTTGGCCGTCTGGTGACTTCACTCCTGGCTGGTGTGGTGTGTCAACCTAATTGTGAAATCAAGTGTAACAGGGTGCGGGCGGCAACGACCAGAAGGAGAATATGATTCTAATTTGATAATATCACTGACTTTTGTCACGTAACATGGACGACAATAATTGGTCGGTTGTTTAGATAAACTCGTTGCCCTTTGCATGTCTAGTTTGGGTTGAGTTTTATATGAATTGTCCAATTATTCGCCTAGTTGAAGGGTCCCTTAATAAAGGGTTAAACTCCACATACGTAGTTGACTACTGCGAGAAAAAAAAACGATATACCCAAGCAATCAAAAACAAATCACTCGATTTAGCTCAGCTCATTTTTCTCGCTGTCACTACCATTTGTTGCGCAAACAAATGCAATGAAAATAGTGAAAACATCAAAACTCGAATTCAACAACATAACTTGCTTGCGTCCAACCAATCCACTATTCTGGTACCGTCGATCTTCCAGCTCAATGCGGAAATTGCATACACTTTTGACTGTCGGTGGTCCGTGAGCCATGAATGTATGTCGTGCTGGTACCAAAACCAAAAACGCCAGTTGGTTGGCCATCAATCTTTCACGCAATCACATCGCTTCTTCCCGTTTTTGCCCGAATCGATTCGAACCATTCCCGAGCCCTTGCTGGTCTCGAGCTGGGCAGGGTGAGAGAGAGAGAGAGGGAAGGAGTCAAAACGAACACTATTTATTTGCGTTTGCAAAACAAATTTATCACGACACTGATCGACGCGCCAATAATAGGTATAAAATTTGTTTCAACAGTTGAACATTCCTCCGAACAAAATACACTGCGCCCCATCCCCTCATGCAACCGTTCGAGTACCATGATTCAGCTGTGAAAAAGCTGTAATGCTATAGAATTGAGTGATTTTTTCGCTTCAAATAAAAACACCACGTCACCAAATTTGTTACTTCATTTAAATGCTGAAATAAAAACATTTACATTAGGCTATTTTATAAAAGAGAACGATATTGCAGATAAGTAGTCGTGATTCTGATTATTGAGGCCTTTGACCTAAAGTGTTAGATAAAAGGAAAATAATTTTCTAGTGTACACACCTAGCAGACCCTGTTTAAATGCACCTAGCGGTATAATGATACTTTTTTCATTATCGGAACTGGATATAAAAGTCGTATTTTTTCATTGTTTTGATGTAGAAATATATGGTAGCGACCCTCCCTTAAAGTATGATTTGATAAGTTGACCAACCATTTGTGTATATCAGACTTCAACTTCTGACGGCATCGTATGAACAGAAAAATAACGTTTTTACCACAATTTTGATATTTTTTTTATTTAAAAAATATTTTATCTAAATTCAGAATTACATTTACAGATATTTGAAATGAGACAAAAGAATAGACTTTTTTCTAGCTTTGAGTGCTTTTTTCCATTTTCGAGTTTTTGATAGCTATTTCCGGAAATTTCGGAACAGGAGCCTGAAGAAGGTATAGCCGGGGAAAGCTTCTACGAGGGTCACTACTTATATTTCAGAAATAGCGAATAAGAACAAACATTTTTAGGAGAAAATGGCTTCATTGATTTTCAAAGTATTCTCCAGTAGATTGTCATACACTCCATACAGTTTTGCAGGCATTCGTGACAATCGAACCAATTCTTGATATGCGAGAATAAAAATAAATCATTGGGTGCTAAATCAGGGCTGTACGGTGGATAAGAGCTCAAATTGTCATGATGGAGGATGATTCGTCTTCTCTTGTTCGGTTTGCGAATTTCTCCATAGACTGCTTCGAAGTGCTTCATGCGCGAACAACTTTTGTTAGATTTGGCTCGTCTTGGAACACCCGCGCAGTCGATTGCTGTTTTGTTTCCGGCTCATACGTATATATCCATGTTTCGTCACCTATTACGATCTTCTGTACGTCGGGTGATTCACCGCGATTGTATTGTTTTAACATTTTCTTGCATCAATCTCCACGAGCCTCTTTTTGAGCGATTGTCAAATTGTGCAGATCCAACGGGAACAAACCTTTTATTACGGCCAGGTGTTCATGCAAGCAACATTAAATGCACGCGTGTGGATCTAATGCCCAAGGATGCCTCTATCTCACGGTATGTCACATGACGATCTTGCTTTATCAGTTCAAGCACAGCATCGATGGTTTCTAGCAAAACAACTGATTTTGGACGACCTTCAGGAAATTCGAAATATACCAGCGCTATAGAGGTTTTTGATTGTGGTTCATCGCCATACAAAGAACTAAGTTCATCGACACACTCTTGTTGAGATAATCCACGTCGAAAGTTGTGAAAAATACGAACGAAATCTTTTCCATTTTTTAGTCAAACTGATTTTTTTAACTCACTGTAAACAAGACAAATAGCGCTTGTACATCTAAACGTTCTGAGTACGTTTATGTTTAAAAATGTCAAACTTTAGTTTGGTGTTGCCAGATTTGAGCTATTGGCATTAATGTGGCCAGTTCCCGAAATATAAGTAGTGGCTTACGTATGGCCATCAACTAACAACCTACACACTTGTTTTTTTTCAATGAATTTTTAAGGATTATGCGGCTTTAGTTTTATTGACATAAACTTTCTGAAAATACATTACTCGCAGATGAAATTAAAACATTCGCACTGTAGAAAAATCTATTCAGTATATGAAACACTTGTACAATTAATTGTACATACTTTCACTTACATAAAACGGCAACTGCGTAATTGACATGAATGACGTTCAATTGACATTTAAAATTTTCAACATGAAACGTTGATGATAAAATGAAGAGGATTTTGGCTTTGAGTTTTGCTATCTTCATTCTCATCCAACTGACAGCATTCGGTTATTTCTTCTACCTGAATGGTTGTGACAAAATCAATAGATATGTCAGTTAAATCAACAACAGTTTAGTTGAAACAACCAAGGCGTGAAATAACAATTTCAATATTGTAATGCTGGGACCTCATGATTATCCGTATTTAATTTCAACTATTCACAGCTCGTTGGAAAAGAATCAGTGTTATAAAATTTTGCTGATGCGCCACGGATATCCAATCTACTCGCCAGTCAAGATGACGAAATTCTTGAATGTGGCTAAATCAACTGTCGAATGTCGGACACTCCTAAAAACCGCGTAACAAAAGACCTCGGTGCACGTTTTGGTTTGACCAATGTTTTATAGTAACACCCTTTATATATATTGGGTCGATAAATGAAGATTTTTAATAAAATTCTCAACATTTTTGCTTTAGGTCATCCAAAAAGCTTGTACTGTCATATTTCTGGACATTTCTTTTGCTACTTTTATTCTCTCCTTAGTCTTTCTGAGGTTTGGCTTCATCATAATTCGAAAATTTTCGATTGAGTGCAGATCAGCTCGGTAGTTCGATAGATTCTTGTCCTTGAGGACCGAAATAGCCTCATACATTCCAGCATGCTTTTGGATTCGGGACTAGAAGCTAAGTCTTACCAAACTAGTTGTTTTTCATTGTGTTGCACCTAAGTTGTCAAAATACGTATTTGTAGGAATTCCACCGTTGATTGTATATATTTCACTTCGCACTTCACCTAAGGTACTTCGATGCAATCTACAACTTTTCCTTTATTTCGAAACCATCTTCAACTCTAAGTGTATTCTTTTCGGTGTAAAATCTCTGTCCGAACTTTTTCTGGAATGATGCTTTGTCGTATGTTTCGCCATCCATCACACATAAACTATGCCTGGTTTACATCTCCCTGAAACAGTCTTGGTAACTTTGATCTTTGACCTTGTTTGGACGTAATTTAGCTCTTTCCTTGACTTTCTGTACGTAAGATTGCGAATCGTCCCACTTTTTGCAACATCGCTTGTTGAAATTTTGGGTAAGACTCTTCCTTTTTCCTATATGCTGCTCCCGAAAGGAATTTCTACTCGTGCGATCCAAAATCAATCGATCCTTGAACCTATTTAGTACTTTAGGAACAGTTCAAATACAAATCTACTGCACTATTCTCATAGCACGATGGAACTGGTCTGGAATATGAGCGTAATGTTCTTTTCACGCACCTCCTTTTGATTCACTTCTATCTTACATCTAAATATCTGATTGATTCCTGCCCAGTAGTAGAAAAGTACAGCCAGTGTTGCATTGATTTTGTGTATTGACGGTTTTTCAGTACACAACTTAAATACTTTGCAATTTCACAAAAGTCCCATTCAGTGCAAACCGATACATGTTTAGACAAACACAAAAATTTAATAAATATTTATTTATATATTTTAATCAACAGACAAACTAAAGTCCTAATGATTATTTCTAAGAAATTAAATATTGAAACTGAGCATAATTTAGGAGGACGAATATATCAAAAAAATGAATCATGATTCATATTATGATTACTTTTTTCAATGCAAATATGACTTGACCACACAATTTTTATTACTCTCTTTTTATGAATCCTGTTTGCACTACGAATGTGTGTTTAATATATTTAGCATCAATGTGAGTCTACTGTTGATGTATTCAACACCTGTTATTTTTGTATAGATTTCTATCTATTTCATCGAAAATTTCCTAGAATTATTTATTTTACAGTTTCACTTTGTTCCATATTCGTTATTGGTAATATTCATTTTAATATGCTTGAGCGTACAACCGCTTTTCTATGAAGCCCCTTGCAACCCACGATAGATGCTCGCTTTAGCATCTATTCTAAAGCAAAGTCTTGGCATTACATTCCTTTTGTGGAATTTGGCCTTTCTGTTTCAACAGACTTCGCAGCCGATTCTTAGTGTACAGAATCGAATCATTGCATGGCTAGTACTATGGATCCTACTGACACTAAGAATCCTTCCAGGTCGAGTATCGAACATACGACAACTGGTTTGTAAGACCAGCGTCCTATGCATTGAACCGCCAACCCGGGCATCTATTCTAAACTATTTTGATAAACAGCATGCCAATGGCGTTTATTGATTTAATTTCAAACATGCAGGTCAAATCAAAAGAATATTCATTTACCATTTCGTTGTTTACATTAGAAAATTTTTCAAAAACAGCGATTCCCCATCAAGCCACATCAAAACTTACAATACCAAAGTGTGTTCGTCAAAATGAATTCCCCTGCTAACATAAATAATATGAATACCATTTCATACCTTTGTCTACAAATTATTATTGCAGCGCAGAACGGCACTGCCTATCCTGGTTTTCCTTTTTTATGTATAAAACAAAAATATTACTGTGCAGTACCGCTCAACTTTTTTCTGCATCCTGATTTCCGCATGTATTTGGACTTCATAAAAAGTGCACAAACACTTAGTAAACACCAACTGGTTGGAATGGTTATCTCTATGATGCTTAATCATTCAGCATTTTTAATGCTTTGATCACTACTATAGCTGATTTTATATTAGAAAAGCACATTAGCATAAAAAATACAGTCCACAGTGCCAAGTTTGAGTCCATTGAACTTAAACATATTTTTAAAACGTCTCAATTAAAATTGTTCAATCCATTCATATTATTGGCTGGTATGAAAAACTTCTTTCGGTATATAAACATTGCATTTAAAATCCTTTTTTTAATCCATCTAGTGGTGTGATATTTCGTTTCTCTAGTAATTCTAGTTATTAAAACATTTATACGATTTTATATTCGGAACAAAATGTGTTCGCCATAAGCATTGTAAATTTATCATGACACCGAACTTGAATGACGTGTCATAGTAGGTATCAAATGAACATAAGCTCTTGGAAATAGGTTTAGCCCTTTAAGAAAAATGGGTGTACATACTTGAATTATAACTCGTTTGTTTACAAGTTACAACAATTATAATGTTTATTTCTGTTTCAATCTTAGCCTTACCTAGCTAAATTACAGCTTTTAGTTAATACATAGTGTAATAGGAGGAGTCAGATTCAGTTACATTAAAGCATGGCATGAGAACTTGATCCTGGTTTGCAACCGGCTCTTGAGAAAAGTAACGACCGTTGAGAAATTTGGGATCGATGTTGGCTTTGCTGTAAAGACTGTAAGAGTTCGTATTTAGAATACTTATGGTGTCTGTTGCTTTGATTGTTATGATTCGTTGGAGATCGTGTGAATGTTGGGAATGTGGGAAAATGTTTCGTAAGGATTGTGCGGCTTGGGTGATCTTGGTTTTGATGAGTTCAAATTAAGCAAGTCAATATTATTGTGCTACATCACCCCTCTTTTGGTTGAATGATAAAACGTAGTGAAGGTTTGTTTGATTTGTAAATATTTGCATACTTTCTTAAATACTTCATTTTTGTACTCGTTTCCTTGGTCGAATTTTAATTCTAAAAATTTTCTGAATATAAGTATTAATTTTTGTACTAAGTTTTTAACTGTTGTGTTTGCTGCTTTGATTTGGACGGATATTACTACATGGTATTTGTTAGTTCACATTGTGTGATTAACTTTAGGAAAATTTTCCGAAGGCCAAATGTCATATACCAATCGATTCAGCTCAACGAACTGAACAAATGTCCGTGTGTCTGTATGTTGTCAACAAAGAGGTCGAGATCTCGAGTTTTGAGATCGGATGTTTATTTTTTTAGTTATACGAAGTTTCATGTCAAAATTTTTAGCTTTTGGACAGTATCTGTCACAGTTGACCTTGAAAACAGAGTATGTTTCTATACTTAGATGCCACACGGTAATAGCTATCCAACAAGTCATAGATTGTTAAAATCCGTCCATTTTCAACGGAGATATCGACATTTTTGTATAAGCGACTTTTCCCCCTATTCCAGCAGTAGGCGTTTTGAGCGCTGTATGACAAAGCAATGCTTGGGAGAAACGTGAAACAAGATTTTTTTTACTGTTACAAACAATTATTTCTAAGTACCAAATAGACTGTGTACAGCATCCTTTTTCATGACAATTTGCCTCGGACCGATTTTAGCACGGTTCGTTTTTTGGCAACATAATCGTTCAAACATGGCATATGTAAACCAGATGATATCAGCATTTTCGAGTTGAAAGTAATTCCATAATTATATTGATTTAAACTACTTACAGCAATAAATGCTGGAAGAACATAACTTCCATATACCATACGACTCAGTTCGTCGAGATGAGCAAATGCGTGTGTGACAAATAATTTCACTCAATTTTCTCGGAGATGGCTAAACCGTTTTCTACAAACTCAGATTCATATGAAAAGTCGTATACTCCCAAACAAGGTTCCTGAATTACGTTTGGATCCGACTTCTGATTGCGGAACCACAAAATGATATGTGAAACGAAATTAAAGTTATGCAATTCAATGGCTGAACCGATCTAAGATTCAAATGAAATCTAAGAATCATCTATGATTCAAATGAGAGGTCTTAAAATCTTATAAAACATCTACCATAAATAATGACGAGAAACTCTGAAGTGGAACTTACTTCGACATCTCATGGAATGTTCAATGATTGTCACACGTTAAGATTGAAATTCGATACGATTTTCAGTTTTGACCGTACACGGTAATGAGTGATTAAAATCTCAATTTGCCGTTTAAAACGACGATAATTAAAATATTGTCATGAGAACTAAAACACCTAAGAATATCCATGCAAAAAACACAAACTTCTTTCATTTACATGTGATGAAAATTGTTTTATTTTTTTTTTCCTTGGCGCGTCTTTGTATATGCTAAGTATTAGGTAAGTGATGTCTACGGTTACTCTTAACTTTGGTAGGGTTCTCGTTTTTTCGGTCGTATAGATAACAAGTCTCTTTATCTTTTGTCATTGGTAAGTTACTTGTGCTTTTTTTCGGTATACAGGTAAAGTTACTGTTGCTATTATAGTTCAATTTTTACCATTGCTATTATTTTTTTTTTTGTCATGGCTCTTGTGTTGACTCTAAATAAGAGAACCATTGGAATACAGAATAATAAGTATTATTCTATATTCCAATGGTGCCAATATAAGATTCTTTCATATTTAGAATGCCTGTAACTTTGTTACTTGCAAAAGTATCTTCGCTTAAACCTACTTTTACAAACTCAAACGGAGGTTCGTAAATCAAATGTCTTCGTAAAAAAAATTACGTTATTTGAAATATACTTCGCACAAAAAGTTTTGTGTAACGAAGGTTGTAAACCCCAATCATATGGATATTTTCGGGGTGGATGTGAAGAGTGATAGTGATAGGAAATGATGTTTGGGGTTGTTCCAAAATACAAGATCATTTCGCTGCATCGCGTTCGAGAAAAATGTTCCGAACAGTGTTTAATATCGTAGAGTCAGGTTCTGGTCTGATCATGAATGTCAGAAACCCGGACAGCGTTTTGATAGTTTCTATCACTGAAATATTGAGATAAATGAAATATTGAAATATATGAGCGATTGCGTCGTCATCCAGCTATTGGTCGTTTACATTCGAGAAAAATACAACGAAATGTGAGCGACGTAGAATAGTCAATTGATCGGCCATTCTAAGGGTTTCTCGAAGAACTATTAGAATTATTCTTCTATGAAATGTGCAAATCGAAAGTAAAAATAATCCGTTTAGAAAACATCTAATGAAATCATCAGTATAATGAACCGTTCACAGTGCGCATTAAACGAATGCAAATAATACCAGTTTTTTTTTATAAAAGGCCATTTTGCGTACAAGCTTTTTTTATTCAGGCCATTTTGCGTACAAGCTTTACGTGGCCGATTGAGCCATGTTTTTATTAGATAAAATAACTCTTTTACCATTGAATCTCGTTGTCACCCTTTTTCTAGGGGGAGAGGAGCTTCATTTTTATCTTGCGATGATTGAGGGGCACTTTGTTCAAGGCTCGTCTCGTCATCCATTGCCGCATCGGTGGTATCGTTGTTGGTTCCCGTTTTTTCTTCGTTTCCCTTGTAAGTCGCAGTCTTGAACTCGTTTTTAGTTGCTGTAGACGCGCATTGTTGTACATTAGTTGCAGTTGCTGGTTGGTTTGATGGTGAAACAGGAGTACTGCGCTCACTAGTTTCCGTTGTTGAGCGGTTGTCCTCGTTTTTGTTTGAAAATGTCCTTGTCTCAGTTTCAGTGCAAGGTTTACCGTATTGTGCAGGTTGTTCACAAAACTGACATGTAACCAGTTGATTTTCATACGTAATCAGCGTTTTACACGGATGTATCCCGTCTTGATCACAAATTATGTAAGATGGAATTGCTTTACGTAGTTGCATACGTACCACTCGCACGCCATTCCGGATATCCGGATTCCGCCATACTTCTCTTTCGATGGAAATAACTTCACCGTACTGCGATATACTTTCCCGAACGAACCCATCGCTGGTCTGCGGGGGAAGGTCACGCACGCGTACTTCTATGGCATTGTCCACCATGTACACAGGGATTTTATATTTAACATTGTCATGATCAGCACTGTGCACCCCGTTATTAACCGAAGCAAATGCAATTGCATCTCTTTCACGTTTGAACATGATGTACACATAGTTAGACGCCTTGTTTAATTGAATCTCATTTACGTCATTAACGTTAAGATGCATTCGTTCCTTAAGCAAGATTTCAATTTCGGTTGCTGCTGGTCTAACTTTGCAGCGCTTGAAATCCATACAAATTGAATTTGGTCTTGTAGGCCAAGTTTCAGGCTTTGTTTAACACTCCAAATACCAAGCCTCAAAAAAAGTTGGAACGGTAACTTTGAGCTGTCATAGCTCAGCTGTTTTTCAACGAATCTCAATAAATTTTACACCCTCGAATTTTGTGAAGTTCGTAGATTGATTCCAAAACTTTGTAGCAGATGATTGGTAAAGGAAAACCAATGAAAATTTGATTTTTCCCGTTCCAAGTTTTTTCACGCGCCCAATATGCCCTATCTGCTTTCCAATTTTCTTTCCTTTGGCATAATCGTCGCATAGAAAATATTGAATACTTCAACTTTACCGAGTCATAACTTTGTTGTTAGTCAACCGATCTTCAAAATTTGTTCACCATTGGAAAGGTACTACTTCCACAAATACAATGCACTGAAAAAAAAACTAAAAATAGGGTTTTCTACCCAAAGTTGTAATGAAAACTGTAGATAGATGACCTAAGAAAAGATGAGACTTTTTACTATGATCGTAAATATCTCGAAATTCAAAGCGATGACCTATATATTTTTATACATCATTCGATTGCTAGTGATACCAGCTACAATTTTCGCTCAAATACCTTTCCTGCACAATCAAAAGAAAACATTAAACAATCGATGAATTTATAAATATATATGAATTTTTCAATTTTTTTCACATGTTTGTAAAGGGTGATTTTTTAAGAGCTTGAACTCTTTTTTAAACAATAAAACGCATAAAATTTGCAAAATCTCATCGGTTCTTTATTTTAAACGTTAGATTGGTACATGACATTTACTTTTTGAAGATAATTTCATTTAAATGTTGACCGCGGCTGCGTCTTAGGTGGTCCATTCGGAAAGTCCAATTTTGGGCAACTTTTTCGAGCAGTTCGGCCGGAATAGCCCGAATTTCTTCGGAAATGTTGTCTTCCAAAGCTGGAATAGTTACTGGCTTATTTCTGTAGACTTTAGACTTGACGTAGCCCCACAAAAAATAGTCTAAAGGCGTCAAATCGCATGATCTTGGTGGCCAACTTACCGGTCCATTTCTTGAGATGAATTGTTCTCCGAAGTTTTCCCTCAAAATGGCCATAGAATCGCGAGCTGTGTGGCATGTAGCGCCATCTTGTTGAAACCACATGTCAACCAAGTTCAGTTCTTCCATTTTTGGCAACAAAAAGTTTGTTAGCATCGAACGATAGCGATCGCCATTCACTGTAACGTTGCGTCCAACAGCATCTTTGAAAAAATACGGTCCAATGATTCCAATACAAACCACACCAAACAGTGCATTTTTCGGGATGCATGGGCAGTTCTTGAACGGCTTCTGGTTACTCTTCACTCCAAATGCGGCAATTTTGCTTATTTACGTAGCCATTCAACCAGAAATGAGCCTCATCGCTGAACAAAATTTGTCGATAAAAAAGCGGATTTTCCGAATGGACCACCTAAGACGCAGCCGCGGTCAACATTTAAATGAAATTATCTTCAAAAAGTAAATGTCATGTACCAATCTAACGTTTAAAATAAAGAACCGATGAGATTTTGCAAATTTTATGCGTTTTATTGTTTAAAAAAGTTCTCAAGCTCTTAAAAAATCACCCTGTATATAACTCAAAAATTAAAGCGATGACATGTACATTTTTTTGATTCAGAATATTGGAATCATTACCAGAAACAATGTATTGATGATCAAAATTATATATCCGTTCAAAGAATCTCAAGAAATTTGGTACAAATACAGAGAACTTCAATCATTGGGAAACTTTTGCCAAAAAAAAACAAATCAAAACTTTGAAATTTTATGACATATATTTTTTTATTATTTTAGTTGGAAATTTATTATGAACAAAATTTACAAAAAAACTGAAACTTGGATTTCACTGAAAATCTTAAAAATTTTGGTAAATATACCTATACTCTAAAAATTATAATTTTTTTGTATTGGACAAAAGATCTAAACAATTTTTATGCACAACCCAAACGGAATTGTTAACTACTAAAATTAGTTTTTTTTGTTTTAGGTTTTCCGTAAAATCTCAGAAAATCGGTAGAAGATCGGAAATTTCAAAATTTCTGATATATATTGCGTATAACGTTTCTGCAAATCAAAGTGAAAATATTGGAATCCGTTTTGATTTTATCTGTTTCAAAGAGACGTAGAATTTGTTTCATTTAATAAAATAAATTTTGTGACAACACGAAAATTTTAAATTATTTCAATGGCTTTGTACAAAAAGAAATAGAACGTAAATTTATACGAATTCCATATACTCACCCATGACCAAAGAAACCAACTAAAATTTAAAAAAAAATATTGCTTGATTTTTGTTTTACTAGCAATTGAGAACAAAAAAATATATCTTAAATTTTCCGCTATCCTAAACGACATCAATTATAATCGATAGTATATTAGAATTTAAATATCACAAACTTAGAATTATTTCGGAATGTATAGAATTCGAAAATTATTTGAATTTTCTATTAGTAAACAATTTAGAAAAAGTAGAGTTCTGAATTTAGCACAAAAATCATACGAAATTAAGTAAAACTTGTTTTTATCCACCTAGTTGTGTAATGATGACTTTCTCATATCTCTCTTATTCTCATATAAAAATGTATTCTTCAAACAGTTTTGTTTGATTTTTGAAAAACATGAAAGCTAGTGCATGAACTAGTGTAACCTACAAATTGAAACAGTTCTCAAATCGGTTAGGCCATATTTCTCAGTGAAGTGAGTTCCACTATTTCAGGCACTTATGAAACTGGAGTCGCCCCAAATATTGGCTTTGCAGCAGCCTTTGCGATTAGCACCTACCAACCAATCTATTCGCAGCTTACAGTTGTCTTCGTCTCGAAAAACAACCTCTTCGTTTGAATGCTTTTTACTGAATGAAACCCTGCACCTATGTTATCAGAACTAATTGGCTCAAGTGGCATGTTCCCCTAGTTATTTGGAGATTCGTGCCTTGCGTAGCTTCTCATCAACTTCCTGATGGGAAGGTAAGGATAAAAGGAACATGGAAGGGAATTGAGAATTGGGTGAGGTGGGAAAACAGCACAAAACATAAAGAAATAAGTCGTCCTGCATCCCCGAAAGGATGCTGAACGATCTGCAGGTGCCAAAATGCACGGTTGATAGAACCTCCAACCACCGAGAGGCGTTAGAGATTTTACAAAAGCGACACCATTCTGCATTCCCCGAAGAATGCAGAACGATTTCTTCCCGAATATGCACTTGAATTAATTTGACACTTTAGAAGACAAAAATACCTTATACAGCTAATAAATGACTGATACGAATATTTTTCTATGAAAAAATCCAATGTATGAACATAATTTAAAAAAATTTTAAAAAATATCTCTTCCGCCTTTTTTTATAAACATGCTCGAAAATATTTTTTGTCAAATACACGAAACGGATTTTTTTCGTTTTCCTCAATGTTAGATATAGCAGTTTAAAAATAACCTGTTTTTGAACTAGTTTTGCTCATAACTTCGGTTCAGAAAACGCTACCTGAACACGCCAGTTTTAACAAACTCTAAAAGATGTTCAAAGATACCTATACGAAAAGAGAAAAATATAAATGCTAGAACAAAAAATCTGATTTTTTGAGGAACAACCTAAGTTGCTCTTTAAAAATAGCTGTAACACTAAAACCGTTGCAGATACTACTATGATGTCCTCAGCAAAGCTGCTCGATATAAGTTTATCTACAGTTTTGCCGAAAAATGCAGTCCTCTTTCTCAATACATCTGGAAAATAAGTTTCGGATCACCAATATAATAAGAGCCACCCTAATACCATGTACATCGACATATGGCTTATCTTCACTGATCATTTGTTTTGAAGACATCATAGCTCTTAAGTATAAGGTTAAGCCACAAAGCCCCCTAAATTGTGGATCCGGACCACTGTGCAATGCAATTTAACTCGGAAATTTTAAAATTTCCGATCTTTTATTTATTTTTTGAGATTCTATGGCAAACCTACAACAAAACCAGAATTTTAGTAGTTATCAAATGCGTTTGTGTTGTGCATAAAAATTGTTTAGATCGTTTGTCCAATACAAAAATATTTTAAGAGTTTTAGGTTATTTACTAAAAATTTTAAAATTTTCAGTGAAATCCAAGTTTCAGTTTTTTTTTGTAAATTTTGTTTATATTAAATTTCCAACTAAAATAATAAAAAAATATATGTCATAAAATTTAAAAGTTTTGATTTCATGTTGTTTGGCAAAATTTTCCCAATAACACAAATTCTCTGTATTTGTACCAAATTTCTTGAGATTCTTTGAACGGATATGTAGTTTTGATCATCAATACATTGTTTCTGGTAATGATTTCAATATTTTGAATAAAAAAAATGTACATGTCATCGCTTTAATTTTCGAGTTATAAACAAACATGTGAAAAAAAATGAAAAATTCATATATATTTATAAATTCATCGATTTCTCAATGTTTTCTTCTGATTGTGTAGGAATGGTAATTGAGCGAAAATTGTAGCTGGTATCACTAGCAATCGAATGATGCATAAAAATATATAGGACATCGCTTTGAATTTCGAGATATTTACGATCATAGTAAAAAGTCTCATCTTTTCTTAGGTCATCTATCTACAGTTTTCATTATAACTTTGGGTAGATAACCCTACTTTTCGTTTTTTTTAGTGCATTTTATTTCTGGAAGTATTACCTTTCCAATGGTGAACAAATTTTGAAGATCGGTTGACTAACAACAAAGTTATGACTCGGTAAAGTTGAAGTTCTCAATATCCGATTCGCGATGCAGGTGCCGCATGAATGCAGATAGGGCACGTTTTGTGCTCGAAAACAAACTTGGAACGGGAAAAATCTGATTTTCATTAGTTTTTCCTAAAAGATTGCCAATAATGATATAGTTAAAATAATCTACAAACTTCACAAAATTCGAGGGTGAAAAATTTATCGAAATTGGTCAAGTAACAACTGAGCTATGGTAGCTCAAAGTTACCGTTCCAACTTTTTTTGAGGCTTGGTGCTTCGCGTAACTTTTTAGGCTTGGTATTAGGAGTGTTAATCGTATTTGCCCATTTCGTACACTCTATTGTTCACTACACTGTATTGTATTTGTTTCTATCGTCTCGACCGTAAGCGATAACGAAAATTCGCATAATTCGTCGAGGCCCGCCATGTCAATTTCGGAGCGCAATCTTTGGAAACCAAATTGTCTTGTTCAGCAAATCTAAAACGGTCAAACGGGATTAAATCAATTTATATTCATACATATCTCAAATGCAGTCCTATGTCAATTTCGCGGTTATGTCTTTGGCATTAAGGAGTGTATCGAAAAGTAGTTAGCAACATTGATTATTGAATAGAACAGCGAAAAAAAAAATATTTTGACATCTGTTTTCGATATATTGTAGAAAAATTACATTTTTATGCATTTCACTTTTTTATATTGAAGAAAATCCTAGTTTCTGTGAAACGCTCGCTCTTTGGACTTGACATTCTTCATTAAATTTTGCACAGTTACTTTTGTGACTTTCCTGGTGGCAGCTGTCCAGTTTTGATTTGAACTCCTGCATGTTTTGGGACACTGTACCTTCCTTCCGAAAGTGCCGCTTGACAATTGCCCAATACCTTTCAATTGGCCGAAGATCCGGGCAGCTCGGTGGGTTGATGTCCTTTTCCACGAATTGTACATTATTTTGTGACAACCACTGTAGAACGGAAGCCAAATCCGGCCAGACGAGAGGAGGAGCCTTATGCATTCTGTAAAGTGGCAGCATTCTCTTCTTCAAACATTCTTCCTCGTACACCTTGGCGTTAGTTATGCCCTTCGTGAAGAAAATCGGTAACCGCAAACCGCAGGTACAAATTGCTTGCCAGACCATCTGCCCAATCTTTTCAATCGCCACCGTGGTGTCAGTGTCGTCCAGGTCCTGGTACACCGATTTCGTATAATATTGCGGTCCGGGCAGCGCTCGAGAGTCTTCCTTGGCGTAGGTTTCGTCGTCGATCAGGATGCATCCGTCTTTATTCTGTAAAATCCGGTTATACAGTTTTCGCGCTCTTGTTTTGGCCTGAACTTGCTGTACCAGGGACTTTTTCGGCACCATCTATTTCTTGTACGTTCAGGGAGTTCCGAACTTTGATCCGTTGAATCATCCCGATGCTCGTGTTGAACTGCTTGGCCAAATCCCGCGTCGTAGCCGATGGGTTTTTCCTGATGTACTCAACCACAGCCGGGCTGGCTGGGACCCGTTTTCCTACCGGATCGGGGCAAATCCTTCATGGAAAGGGTTTTACCGAACTTCTCAATAATATTTTTGATACTGGTGTGGTGCACTTTCATCCGTTTTGCAATTTCGTTGTACGTGACACCACTTTCTGAGCACCAAGTATGCAGAATTGTCTTTCCGGATCAATTCGACTCATCATTGTAACGGTAAACCGTACCGAAACCAATCGATTGCGCAGCTGTTATTGACATGTGAACAAACATGTCACCGCAAAACACGCTGCAAAAAATTAAGCCATTTCAGAGTAACAACTGTTTGTATGTTGCTAACTACTTATCGATACACTCCTTAAATATTCCAAGTTTTTTTATATATAACTATACCTCCTCTTATCCTACCTTTACGATCGTGTGTTATAATTTTATATCAATAAATGTTAGGATCATCTTTTTTAGTTATATCATTCAACTACGACTCACAGACAACCCTGGTATCGACGTTAGAAAAAGCTGCGATTCTTCGAAGCTCGTCTAGTTTAGAAAAACCACGCGCGCAAATACTCTGACAGGTCATACAACAACCCGATAACTTTCCTTCGATGAACGCCGATCAACCGTCACTAGAAACGAAACTGACAATGTTTAAGAAAGCATTATTTATCTTCATATTAAATTACAACAGTTACAGCAGCAAATATTTCTCAATATAACTCACAAAACTCAACCAATAAATTCTAAACTTAAGTAACGTGAATCTACTCATACACTAAGGGATGAGGCTTATTATCTAGCTCGAACTTATAGCAACATCAACAGCGGCTCTAACAGCCACGACACCTAGTTGTATCGATGAAGTTTTGACTTCCAGGATTGGAACTGACACAGGATGATAGGAATGGACAATATAGGAAGAGAAGAACTTAGAGCAAAGGTTGTTACCGTAGACACTAGTTACTGGTCTTGCAAAAATCATCAATCAATCTTTAGTAAAAATTCACCATTATAATTCTCGAAGCGAATAAAAGTTACGAAATTTCACTGTCAACTAAAATTATTATTAATTATTATTATTATTATTATTATTATTTTTATTATTATTATTATTATTATTATTATTATTATTATTATTATTATTATTATTATTATTATTATTATTATTATTATTATTATTATTATTATTATTATTATTATTATTATTATTATTATTATTATTATTATTATTATTATTATTATTATTATTATTATTATTATTATTATTATTGAGTCCGTTTGTGGGAACAGAACAACTCTTATTCATTACATATCATATATCATATTTATATACTGATGGCAACTGTTGTGACATTCTGTCTAAACAGAAAAAAATCTACTAAATTCCACTAAATTTATAATCATCCTTCTGACACGATAACGAATCGAAGGCCATTATTGAATACCGAAATAACAACAAATTACGTTCCCCGTTGTGGTCGTGGCAGGGATAATGCTAATGCGATAATTGATGGTCTCGGTTTAGACATTCATGCAATCAGAGAGCAGCCCTAACCAAACAACGTCCACTACTAAACACCAGGTAATCTATTATTCAAACCGTTTGTGGAATGATACATCCACAATCCGCTGGGACAGTACAGTACTGCACGAGTGGCTCAAAGGGTTTCACCGAATAACAATTGATGATCCATAACGTGTTTAAAAACATCCGGAAAATCTGAAAGTCAAATAATGGTTTATTTTTTCACCGGTAGGAAAAGCATTATTTCAAAAGTCACGCACAACAGGTGGCCAACGTCGGGTCAAATTCCAAAGGGAACATCACCTTGTATCCGACTCATAATGATGATGTTTGTTTGCGTTGGTCCTCTCCTCTTCCTTTACAGGGCAGGTGCACCTTTTGCTCTTTATGCTAATGGCAATATGAAGGAAATGGAAAAAAGGTAAAACATATGCTTTCCCGAACCTTATCGTTTCAATTGGCTGTGAGTATTCGTTGCTCTCGTCGTCAGCAAATAATAGCACGACTCCCATCCCCCACCCAACGCGACAAAGCAGTCACATTCTTCAACTGTGCTGAAGGGCAGACTGTGATTATAATAGCATTATCATTATATACGAGCGCGTTGTAGGATCCCTTGCCATGGGACAATTTCAGGTTGTCTTTCCCAGGGGAGGAAACTGGTAAAAATGCTTACCCTTTCACAATGGGAGCTTCATGAAACCGAGCACGCAACCATAAAGTCACGAAGTCATGGCTTACAGCGACGGGATACCGTGGAAACTGGTGCGGAAAACAAATGAAAACAAATTAAATAATTGAGACGATAATGAGCGATAACGAGCGTTAAATGTTTGTGGCTCGCAGTGGAATTTCTCCTCCCTGGTGCGGGTTTGGGGTTGAAACATAATTGAAATGTTGCCTCGTCGAGGATGGTAAGGGAATGGGAAAAGTTTTAATCGGTTGATTTCGTGGATTATTGAGAATTATAAGATATCTGCTGAAACTGATTTAGAAGTAGCATCAACTAGTTAATTTTAAGGGTATCAACAGGCATGTGAACTAAGATCATAACAAAACCACGTGCAATGTTCTACAAAATGGTAACGGAAACTGTTACCCTCGTAAACATTCTGCTCTCTTCCTCTAACCGAGAAAACATTTTACCGGCGTTATTCCATACTACTACGGCATCACACAATCGAAACATCGATTGCTCTTTCAACAGCCTGCTCAATCTACAGTCCAGTAGCCATCAAAATGAAATACTCTTTGGTGCAGTGGCCACTTTGACAAACTCCGGCAACCATTTATTTGCATTGGCACTCAAACAACCCATCAGAGAGATCCACAATTTATCCATACACATCACAGCAATTGCGAACAGTATATCGGCTTTGTCGAGGGCGGACAACCTTCCGACTATGCCTCAAAGGATTCACCCGATACGAGTAAATGATGGAAATGGCAATGATGCGTCATGGATTTAAAGGCAGTATTGGAAGAAGGTGGACGAACTAGTGTGTGTATAAATAAATTATCAACGCTCATGGGACTAATCAAACTGACGCGTCAATTTTCATTTAATGTACAGCAAATTAGAGTCTATACATGGATATGACAAATGTAGAATGAAACGACTGTAGTAGTAGGCTGTCAGTCTACGATGATGCGATTTAGGATCAATATACTGATTAAGAAAAATACTAAGTTCCGGCATAAAGTCTATGCATTTAGAGGTCAGACAGAAACAATTTCTCAAAGAGTGATACTAACAAAATCTTTTCCTGTGGAGAAATGAGTGCAGAAACGAACTGGAAAATTTTGTGCAAAAGTGCTTGCGAATTTTACGCAACTACAGACGGTGTGTGTGTGTTTACGATTAGTTTTGAAGACCTTTTAACAAATTTCGCAGTCTAAAATGATTTACACTACACATGAGACCATTTGCATTCTGCTACTAACGCAGAAATTAATAGCATCCAATCAATGCTATTCTTCTTTACTTAACTTGTGAGCACTTAGTTCTCTTAACTTTTGACTATCTTTTATACAACCACAGTACATTATGATAAAAAAAGAACCGGAATTTTCATTTTAAAATTCCCGCGCTTGTCCAATCGGTAAACTTTTATTCTCTCAACGTTGGCAACACTGTTATGCACATTCTGTCAAATTTTGACGCATATCGTACGATTAGTTTTTGTTTGGCGTCTATACAAAGAAGTTGAAAAATTTTCGTGTGGCGATTTTTATAATGGATGGTTTCGGCTCGCCTTCGAAGCGCCATTCGATCGATTGTTGTGCGGTTTCGACGTCATATTCATAGATCCACACCTCATCACCAGCTATGATGCATTCGATGAACGCGGGGTCACTATCTGCGTTGGAAATCATCTCTTTGGCCACATCAACACGTTGCTGTTTTTGAATGAAATTCAGCTTTTTTGGCACCAGCCGAGAAGCGACACGTTTCAAACCCAAAACATCAGTTAAAATGTGTTCGGCTGATGCATAAGAGATGCCCAACAACACAGCAATCTCTTTAATCGGTACAGAACGATTTTGCAACACGATTTGCTTCGCCGATTCAATGTTTTCTTCAGTAACAGATGTTGTTGGGCGGCCAGGGATCTCATCATGATCCAAGCTTGTACGACCACCTTTGAAGCGTTTATACCACTCGTATGCCTGTGTTTTTCTAGACACGATTCACCAAAGGTATGACATAATCATAAATATTTCAAAATTGAAGTTTTCTGACATTTCAGTATCAAAGATAATCAAAGAATAAAACTTATGACACCAAGTAAAGCAAATAGTAGTAAGAGTAAAGCAAGTGCATCATTTCGGTCGGTTCAAGTCCATAGCTCAGTTCCAGTGTCGAAAATTCAGTTCAGTATTGAATCAATTGCGGGACGTTCGCAGAGCCACCTTTCCTTCAAAGAAGTTCGATTGCGTCACCCTGCTGCTGGTCGTTTGCATTAGAGCAAAATACAACGAAAAGTGGATAACGATGGGAACATTATGCTAAATCGGCCCTTCTAATGACTCCACATGTTATCTAAAGAAGTATAAAGATTGCTTCTTTGCAAATCGGAGATTAAAATCATCAGTTTAGTGCAAATCTAGAATAATTTGATTACTTCCAGTGCGAAATTCGCTTCAAACGAGCATTTGACTGTTTCGTGTTTGAGAAAAATGCTTTGAACAATGTTCAATATCGTAGGATATTCCACAATTTGACCTTCTGAATGCCAGAAACGAACCCCGTACTAAATGTTTATAGTTTAGTTCACTGAAATATGCAAATCAAAAATGAAAAAATCAACATGAAAATTCTTTATTTCTCTTTTTTTTCATTCATTTGCTCCGCGTTATATAATTCTTTGGTGGAATATATTTGCCGCAGTTAGTCCATTTTTTTGTACAACTGCACCGCTACAATTCTGGGAGCGAAGCAATTAAAGTTGCGAAAATCACACAATCAACTAATGCGAACGATTATCATTTTTGTTCGTATTCACGTCCTCCAGTTATGTCTGTGACATTACTCACCCGCCTTTTTGCTCAGTCTACGCCTGTCTTCATGCAGAGCGGATGGGTGAAATATTCGCTGCTTTGACTTCCGCTTGATGAAAAGTCAGCAAAAAGGCTCAGTTTGCAGTGTTTAATATCGAACCGACTTGGATTTAGTGCGGTTCGATAATGCCGTAGAGAAGGTTACTTACACATATCACAATGTATTGATTGTAAGACTTGTCATGTTTCGTAATTTAGTGTAATAAATTCGTGTATACTGTCTAGAAGATAAGTGATTTATGTAACAGTGAGCAACCAAACACAACACCTGATAGTTCATCCACGTTTAGCAGTTTCCACCACCCACCACTGGTAGCACATATCGAAGGAAGTAGACGGTCATAGAGGGTTGCGATAACTAAAATTAGTTGTACAATGGAAGTTAGTATGATGGCAAAAGGGATTGCATAGGGACCAATAGCTTAGGTGCAGAGTTAAAAAATTTACATTCGCTGGCTATTAGTCTGATTACTGCCAAACCAAAACGACGTGAAAGTTAGAAAAAAGCACGAAAAGTAAAGCATTAGACGAAGTGAGTAAAGGTTTTCGTTGAGTAGTTAAAAGCTATGAAAAATTACACAAGATAACGAGAATTAAAATCTCAAAATTGTCTCATAATTGCTAGGCTTCATCAGGATGACCAGTTATAGCAAATAGACTTTCTAAGGGTTTATTGTATGTGTAATTCGCCAAGTAAGAGACACTATCACGATCACTCTACTGCAGTAAACCTCACACTTTGATACACAAAATTCGCTGACGTACTTGATGGACAGCATTAAGTTTTTCTCTTCTTCGTTTCTCCTTCAACCGAAGCTCAGCTTATCCTCCGTCAGTTGATCTCTTGAAATAACAAAATATCTCTTTCAATTGAATAAGAGAGCAGCCTTCTATTCTCGTTCTCGTGAACATGAGTCATGATAGCTGAAATATCAATAACAAAATGAACATAAATTATTTCCGTCTCAAATAGCAGAAAATTATCGAATTAAACTTGCTGGTGATAATCGAAAACTCAAATAAGTATCGCTACCCTTTGATTATAATTCTGGCCGGAGAGAATTTTAGTTATCGAGTTGATGTCCATACCTATTCATTCGAACTTACTCACTAGGGGAAGATGGGGTTAAATGTACCCCCGGAGCAAAACGCATTACATTTTTAGAAGTTATCTAATTTTTACGAAGCAATTTTATTGAAACTGAAAGTCTAAGATATAACTACAAAAAATTAAAGATATATTAGGTGTACAGCTTTGCTTCCGCCGTTTTTTTTTCCAAAATTTAAAGCTTTATTGCGAAAAAGTGCTTACAGATGTATTATTCAAAGTATCGTCCGTCGCTAGCGACAACTTTCTCCCATCTTTCCGGACATTTTTGGATCCCGGTTCGAAAAAAGGAGTCCTTTTTTGACGCTATCCATGAAGCAATCCATTTCTCCAACTCTTCGAAGGATTGAAAATGTTGATCTGCCAGGCCGTGTGCCATCGAATGGAATAGGTGGAAGTCAGAAGGGGCAACATTTGGGAAATACGGCGGGATGGGCATGACTTCCCATTTCAGCGTTTCCAGGTACTTTTTGACCACTTTTCGTGTCGTGTTGGAGGATGACTTTGCCATGTCGCTCTTGATACTGTGGCCGCTTTTCTTTTAGCGCTCGTAGTAAATTGTTATTTATCTTTGAAGGTTTTTTCTCTTCCACAGATCATGTTTGTCTTCGACATCGAAATCACCAGTTTTAAAACGTTGAAACCACTCCCGACACGTTATTTTACTCAGAGCAGCATCACCGTAAGTTTCTAAAAGCATTCGATGCGCTTCAGCTGCATTTTTTTCGAATTGTAACAGAAAAGTAAAACTTCCCGCAAATGGCGAGAATTGGGCACATAAACAGACATTTTCGAGCGTGAATAATACGAAAACAAGAACAACTGTCACTGAAACGGCGATGACAATTCGTTAGGCACTGTACACACTCACTTTAAAGGCATTATCATCTATGTATTCTAACCAGCCTCAGCCGGTACAGTCACCTATCGGAAAACGGCGGAAACAAAGTTGTACACCTGATAACTACAAAAAAAATTGCTATGTGGATATGTGGAAAAATACACAAAAACTAATTATGTCGTTATTATATGTATGTTATGGATTAAATCCATATTTTCTAGTGTTTTGAAAACGATTCTAACTATGTAACCAGTGAACTTCTGTTCCAATCTTCAGTTTTTTCTCAATTTAGTTCTAATACAACTGATGTACTTGCAATTCAATTGAACAATCGTCAAAGATTTCGTCTCATTTTATTGGGACAAAATGATTCGAATTTTTTAGGTTAATATGCTTAGGAATTTTCCTACAAAAGTTATACATATGTTATCAGTTTAATCAATTATAGCAAACTTTACAACACCTGGAAAAAAATTCTTTCACGAACAGACTAAAACCTGTCTTTAAATTTGAAGAGAAAGCTTTATCATATTTTTTATGTTTTTCACAATCGGGCCTTTTGTCCCACGCTTATTTCGAAGTTAAAAAGCGTTTTCAAAGATTAGATATTTCATTATTTTTTCAATGTATACTGCAAATATCTGTTCGCAATTATGAGAAATGATGGTGACTGAAGATAGTCATGCATGAAACTTTAACGTTTTATTTTCATTAAGTAATTAAGATATATAAACTTCAGTGGGTGTGCATGGGAGCGGGTCATTTCGCCGAAAGCCAATTCGCCGAGAGTCGTTTCGCCGAATGCCATTTCACCGAAAGTCATTTCGCCGAAAGGGATATTTCGCCGAAATTGCCATTTCGCCGAAAGGGTCATTTTTTTAGGATCAAAAATATTTTTTTGCTTTAAATCTCCGCATGTGGCGCAGCCACATAACCTCGCCGTCGGAAGCGGCGGCCTCTGTTTTTTTCACTTCAGTTAGGTCCGAACGAGCGGTAGTGAGGTCGGATAGTATACGAACAAAACTATGTAGCCGCATTAGATATTTTTCCATCTGCACTCATTTATCGGAAAACTTCGCACACAATTGCCTGATAGCTACACTAATAAAGTCAACAAGTTATTTTGGGAATTCCGTTCTGAGGATCATGAATAAACCTACAAAAATGATTCAAGTCTCTGGATCATATCAGAAGTACGATTTTGAGTCAACAAAACGGGAGTAACCATAATCATTTTTATTTGTCTTCTTTTATCAATTCCAATTAGGATATTAAGACTAATGACGAATTCGGTAAAATTACCTTTTCGGTGAAATGACTTTCGGCGACATGACCCTTTCGGCGAAATGGCTTTCGGCGAAATGGCTTTCGGCGAAATGACTTTTTCGGCGAAATGGCATCCGTCGAAACGGTTTTCGGCGACACGACCCTGATCCGGTGTGTATTACCCCATTTTCCTAGACCAACAACGAAGGCAATGAAGCAAGTAGACTATTCGGTTTTTTCCGTCACTGCTCACCTCAATCGGATGAACACATTTTGACAGTTCAGCAGTAGAGTTTTTTTTGTTTGACTGTTGTTCACGACTAGATACGGTTTGTTTTTGAGATTTATTAAATAATGTTTTTCGATTTTTGATTAAGCTTGTTTGTAAACAATACCGCTGAACTGTCAAGGATGAATGCATGTTCATTTGTAACGTCACGACAAAAAATCTAATTTGGCGATTGAAACTGAGCAAGCAAAACTTCTAATGACTAGGTACGATAATTCAATTGACAATGAATTCAGGGAGCTTCATTTGAGTATGGTAACAAAAGTTAAATGAATGAAGAGGGATATACTGACAGTCAATGGCCATAAATTTCATTGTCATCTAATAATATGCGATTGAAACTAAATAAATCTGTATTTTACAAATTCTTCAGATAAATTTTGGACCAAGATTTTTGAGTATATTGAAAGACTTTTGAGTATATTAAAAAAAATTGTGCTGGTTTTTAACGTATCAAAATCATTATTGTGGTGTTCGCATGCTTCTTTTGTGATAGTATTGCACTATGTACAACACTATCCCTTTTTTTAACTAATCCCTTCTATTAATGTAGGTTTTACTGTGTTTACTATTTCTTGCCATTATTATAGCGTAGTTCTTTATGTTTTCTAAAATCACTTTTGATAAGTGATAGATGATGGCCTTGATCATAAAGTAAGGTAGTTAAAAAGGAACAATTGAAAAAATCAATATTTTTCATCAAATCATCATCCCGAAGCACTCCAATGCAAAAAATCTCTTGTAACGATCCCCGGTGAAGGACCAAAAAGGTTAAAGCCGGATTATATGAAAAAAACTTCCGACGTATTATCGACTACAAAATATCAAAAGTCAGACGAAGAAAAGTTTTATTTTTTAAAATTCGGATTCTAATGACTTTTTTCTCACGTTGTCTTCAAATTTCTATTCAATAAAGATTTTTGTTCCCTCTTTACAGATATACAAATTTTCCTGTACTGAAAAGTACATATTTAAAAGTTGCAATCCAATTACTAATTTACACTTGGTTCGGTTGGATAATGCCGTAGAGCAAAGAGGTTGCTTCTGCATTTTCAATGCAGGATGACATCGGTGTCATTCTCGTAAACAACTCAACTTATTTTTCAAGATAAGGAGTGTATCAAAAAGTAGTTAGCAACATTGATTATTGAATAAAAAAGTGTAAAAAACATATTTTGACATCAGTTCTCGATATGTTGTAGAAAAATTACATTTTTATGCATTTCACTGATTATATTGAAGAAAATCCTAGTTCCTGTGAAACGCTCGCACTTTGGACTTGACATTCTTCATTAAACTCTGCACAGTTACTTTTGTGACTTTCCTGGTGGCAGCTGTCCAGTTTTTTTAACTTCTGCATGTTTTGGGACACTGTACCTTCCTTCCGAAAGTGCCGCTTGACAATTGCCCAATACCTATCAATTGGCCGAAGATCAGGGCAGTTCGGTGGGTTGATGTCCTTTTCCACGAATTGTACATTATTTTTTGACAACCACTGTAGAACGGAGTTGGCGTAGTGGGCTGAAGCCAAATCCTGCCAGAAGAGAGGAGGAGCCTTATGCTTTCTGTAGAGTGACAGCATTCTCTTCTTCAAACATTCTTCCTCGCACACCTTGGCGTTAATTGTGCCCTTCGTGAAGAGAATCGACGACCGCAAATCACAGGTACAAATTGCTTGCCAGACCAACACCTTCTGCCCAAACTTTTCCATCGCTACCGTGGTGTCAGCGTCGTCCAGGTCCTGGTACACCGATTTCGTATAATATTGCGGTCCGGGCAGCGCTCGAGAGTCTTCCTTGGCGTAGGTTTCGTCGTCGATCAGAATGCATTCGTCTTTATTCTGTAGATTCCGGTTATACAGTTTTCGCGCTCTTGTTTTGGCCTGAACTTGCTGTACCAGGGACTTTTTCGGCACCTTCTGTTTTCAGGGAGTTCCGAACTTTGGTCCGTTGAATCATCCCGAAGCTGGTGTTGAACTTTGGCCAAATCCCGCGTAGACGCCGATGGGCTTTTCTTGATGTACTCAACCACTTTTAAGTCCCGGCCGGGCTGGCTGGGACCCGTTTTCCTACCGGATCGGGGCAAATCCTTCATGGAAAGGGTCTTACCGAACTTCTTGATAATATTTTTGACACTGGTGTGGTGCACTTTCGCCCGATTTGCAATTTCGTTGAACGTGATACCACTTTCTGAGCACCAAGTGTGCAGTATTTTCTTTCGCGTTTCCGGATCAATTCGACTCATCATTGAAACGATAAACCGTACCGAAACCAATCGATTGCGCAGCTGTTATTGACATGTAAACAAACATGTCACCGCAAAACACGCTGCAAAAAAATTAAGCCAACTTAACTGCTTGAATGTTGCTAACTACTTATCGATACACTCCTTATATTTATTAAGCCACATTTCGTTAACTGTATAATTCAAAGGGCTCTACTTTATAACAACTTTGAAGATTTCATAATTTGTAACATTGCTCGCTGGATTTGGGTAGCGGTGAGTAGCTCTGGAGAGTCCAACCTCCAGCTGGTGATCGACAGTGAATGGTGGATGAGATCTTGCATAAGGAGCTGTACAGGTGTCGGTGGAACGTAGCATGCTTCTTTTCGTGTGGGTCCACGAGAAACACCCCCAGCCTACAAAGACACGTCGGGTGGCTCGAATGTTGGTCATCGACTGGAGCGGCCCTCGGTGAGCGATGGCGATGAGTTTTGTGGAAGAGGGGGAAAGAAATACAGAGAAGTTTATGTTGAAGCAAAAGAGATTAAAGAAGGGATAAAAGGAAGCAATCAACGAAATTACTTTGATCGACAAAAAGATCTAATAACTCGAATTAGTCGATGCAGAAAGGTCTTGTTAGGTCTGTTGAACATGGTGGACATTGATGTATGATTATGGGCTTTGTAAGTTACGGTGGTAATGAAAATAAGAAACTTAACAAACAAATGTGCACTTCATGTAACTCATCATAAGAAAGGGATATATCTTTTTGGTATCAGAATTATAAAAAAAAATTCAATGCATGCATTCGTTTCAGTGAAAGTTTCATGGTTTAACTGTTAGATGTTACTAGCAATGTGCAGGGCCACCAAGAGAAAATGGCGGGGTAAGGGATTGTAATATTATGGGCTCCTCTGTGTATTTCCCACACCAAAACGCGACCCTCACGTGAATTGCACTTTAAGGCCTACCCGCATTCGGCCAGTGACTTTCGGCTTTGACTGAGCGTGCTGTTGGTGCATGTATTGGTAGGATAGAAATTCCGGCAAAATTTGTAGATCGGTCACAACGATACAAAAAATTGGATTAATAAGTATTATTTTATTATGAAGAATAAGAAACTCTTTTAAATCTTCAAATTTCCGGTGGTCCTGAAAAGGTCCGGGCCCGGGGAGAATCTCTAACTTTTGAAATCTCAGTTGAAGATTTGGCATTTGAAAAGCTTAGTATAACTAAAATAGATTTTCTATTAGTATTGGCGTAAATTTTCTTATCTACCATTATCATCTGCTCTCTATTTGAATATGCACCGGAGATGAAGCAATTAATAAAGTACTCCAAATATTAGACAACCAACGAAAATTCAGTTCATTTCTACTTGCTTCAAGTACAAGAAGTGGAAACAGTAACGATAAAATTAATTTGATAATAAAAATAACGACTATATAAATCGTTCCTTTGAGCTATTGATGGTGGAACTCTCTTTCGATGAAAATTAGCCCCAAAAGACCGCTTCCGCTTAGGCCATTTTCAATTTCTGCTCATCTTAAAGTGTCATCTGTACGGATTACGTCTCGGAGAAAATTCAATATTTGTCCCCCTTACAGAATACACCTTTCACCAATGCCAAACGTCGCACATCGGTCTGCAGTAAAAGGGTAAGTAGCTTTCTTACTTTCCGCTGCCATTGTGTACCCGTGTGATAGTCCCTGGCAGGTGGACGTGGAGGTTGCACAACACTAGCCAACGTCTCCTGCTTGAACCACGCGGACACAATACCCGAAGTGCTGCTGACTACAGGAGGAAAGTAGAGGAACTTCTGACTGGCGTTTGCTCCCAGCGCCTGATGGAAGAATGGCCCCTCGAGGTGAATTTTCCCTTCACAGTGCGATTTTCTGTTTTGCTGATTCCACTCTGCCTCTGTGTCTTGGTGGTCGATTATGTGTCGGCCCCAAAGGCGCTACCCTGCTGACTGCATAGCGCCTCGATACGGTTGGTCACCCCTTAAACTGTGGCCAGACTGTTGTAGTCCTGCTCCAGGAGAGGAGGCTTGCTCACTCCGTGCTGGGACACAGCAGATTTTCTTTTCCCCAAACTGAGGATTTTTTCGAAGAAAGTCCATTCATTGGTAGCTCTGAGAGGTTACAGGATTCATTGAGTTTCACTGGAGGACGATGCTTGGGTTGGTTGCGTAGAAAGCGGCTAAGGTGAGCCGTATGAGCTATTTTCAGCATGAATAACTGGTTTTGGTTGGTTTTCCTATTATGCAATCATGGTTTATGATCTAACGGTGAGAATGATATATGAGTCGACAATGAACTGGAAATCATCTCGAAAGTCAAGGCGAATATTTTCTTAAGCTACGTATTTTCATCGTTCTCATGCCAACTTCGGGAGAAAAGTCGTGTAATAATTATTATTTATTACATATTCTGCTATTATTGTGATATTATAATTAATTTTCATTTATTGTACTCTTCGACCGTCAACTCATAGACAACTTACTAAACAACAACTGGTTTCCGTTGATGGCCAGATTACCATCACAAAATTTTTAAATTGTTTTTTTTTTAAACATGACACCTCGTAGCAAAAAGTGTTTTGCAAATGGCATTAACTTACGTTTATTCCTGAGCGGTTTATGTTGAACCGTTAGGCTGCGTTAACAGTTCAACATAAACAGCTCATCATTAAGGGGTTAACCTTTTTTGTGCATGGGCCACATAACCGATTTGTAAACTTTATGCTTCGCCTTCGACTCTTCAGTGCATAACAGTTTATGTTGAACTTTTATGCTATCAAGCAGTTCAACATAAACCGTATTATGTCTGCTCAGCGGTTTATGTTCAGCTGCTTGGTAGCACTAACGAAAAATTTACATAAACAGCTAATGCACTTGTTAAAATAAACTCATTAAATGACAAATTTGATTATATAAGTATAAAAATAGATTGCGATGTAATCAATCGAAGACCAAAAAGAAACAAAAAAAATAACTCAAATCTTTACGTAAAATTAACAGCTTGGGATTCTAACGATAAAGGCAGTATTTCAAAAATGTGTGATTGTTGACGAACAGTTGTTTGATAACTTTCACTATTAGGCATGCAATACATGTTTAATTTTCAAAATTATGACAAAAAATCTAACGCGACTAGTTCCAAATTTTTAATTGACACCTAGTCCCGTATAGTCATTTTTAATGATAAAAGACTAATTGTTTCAAAGATGAGTTTCAGACCGGCAAATTACTTTATTTTGAACTTCTGAAGCAATATTGAAACAAACCCAGCGTAACTGATTTCACGATTTACTTCAATAGTGTTATATAAAAAAATGAAGATAAATTTTCTGGAAAAGTTCAACCATTCAGAACCAACAACTACTTTTACATTTATAGTGAATCATGACAACACGAATAGTAACGGTGGATGTCTGAGCCACTTAGTCAAAAAATATTATTTTTTATTCATGAACTATTCGTTGTTTTAATGGGAATATATTGGCTCTTTAAAAAGTTGGACTTTTATAATAAAGCGTTTTTTTTTTGCATTTTCGTTTCAAAAGGTTTCCGTCCCTTAATTTACGGGAATAATAGAATTTCAAACAATGGGATATGCCGCACCATTAGTATTATCTGTCATTATCTGATATCGTTCTATAAGAATTTTCTGCTATTGTAGTATTTCAGATTCCTCTCATATTTTCGTTAACAATTGAACCGAGGAGACGACACCCAAGAAGAAGCAGTAAGAGTAAAAAATTACAGCTGATGAGGTGTATAATGCCTGCAAAAAGTTGACAAAAAAGCAGAACCGAAACAATACAATTCATCACAACGAGTGAGATCGAGTTACTTACGGGCGATGAGTACGAATGACATATGACTGGCGGCTCTTTCATTTGCAAAAACTTGTCCGAATAAACTACATCGACTTCTCACCAATTTTTAAATGTTTCATACTTTTCAAATTTAAATTTATAGATAAAAAACATTTAGTGGAAAAACCGGAGACGGAATTTTTAATGCAAAAATCATTTAAAAACATTGTTATGCACGGAACGACAGAAATTAGCTCTGCGCCTAATTCGTATTACTGTTTTTGAATTAGTTGATTTCAACAACAAAATTTCCAAAATAACTATGAAATTAAAAGTTAAAGTTGTGAAACTCTTATTTTTAGAGAATGTGTTTAGTTGGCGAATATCCTGGACACAAACCAGCAATATTTCAATCCAACACGAAATTCTCATAGACAACTAATTTTGTCAATAAAATCAGAAAATTTGTTTCTATTTATCTATCACCATCATCACATTACATTGAAAATAACGTTTTATTTCTCTAATTCAACTAAAAAAACAGTTGAATGGAAATGGAGTGTGCCTTAGCTAAGAAATGACAGCACGTTTAATTGATGAATTCAACAAAAAATAGCCATTTCAACAAATATTACAAATATTTTTTTATTACTAAGGGAATGAGAATTAAAAATTATAAATTAGCGAAGGTAAGATTTGTTTAGTTGTCTTGAAAAATAACTAACTAAAATCAGAAAATCAACTAATCTTTTCGCCGAAATGCTGATTTCGGTCTTTCCGTGTGCAATAATTGGACAGATAAACTTTGAATGCAAAAAAAACAGATACGAGGTTTGTTACCTATGTATTTAACCTAGAAATGAACACATATTTGATCGGAAATGGTTTAGTGTTTTTCAAAATATTCCCCTAGATAATCACTACACTTCTGCATACGTTTGAATTAATTTTCATAACATTTTTTCCACTCTTCTTGAGGTACCCCCAAAACATCGTTTTTGAACGCCTCAACAGCTTCTTCAGGAGTATTGAATCGCTCTCCAAGCAGTATATTCTTCACCGAAGGAAACAAATAGAAATCGTTGGGTGCCAAGTCAGGGCTATACGGCGGGTGACCCATCAACTCGACGTTTTGGGTGCTCAAATATTCGGTTGTTTGAATCGATATGTGAGAGCTTGCATTATCGTGATGAAAAATGATTTTCTGTTTTGCGTTTTGCCTTTCTCATATAGAAAGGTAATGCAATCACTTGAAAAACCGACCAGTGAACATTGGCCCGGAGGGCCAAGTGTCATATTCCATTCGACTCAGCTCATCGAGCAGAGCAATGTCTGTGTGTGTGTAAATGTATGTGTGTGTGTGTGTGTGTGTGTATGTGTCAAATAATCTCACTAGGTTTTCTCGGAGATGGCTGAACCGATTTTGACAAACAAGGATTCAAATGAAAGGTCTCGTGGTCCCATACAGAATTCCTGAATTTCATCCGGATCCGACTTCCGGTTCCGGAATTATAGGGTAAAGTGTGTTCAATATTGTACACCGTCACTTTAACCGGCGAAAAAAAAACCTGTTTTAATCCACCTAGTGGTGTAATGATGCCTTTCTCATGTACATATAATATTGTGGTATTCCATTCAAAATTTATCTCTTAGATTTTTGAAACAAACCAAGAGATTGTTTGTGCATTAACTAGTATAACATACAGAATAAAACAATGCTTTGATTGCGTGAGTCATCCACATTTCCACAAACCAAAGAACCGACCACCAACTAACATGACACATAAACTCTTCTAGAACGCACTCTAAATTACGTTTGTTTGTTGTATTCGAAAATATTTTAAGTGACGGTGTACAATATTGAACACACTTTACCCTATAATTCCGGAACCGGAAGTCGGATCCGGATGAAATTCAGGAATTCCGTATGGGACCACGACACCTTTCATTTGAATCTAAGTTTGTGGAAATCGGTCAAACCATCGCTGAGAAAAGTGAGTGAGATCTATTTTGGTATATATGACCACTATTTCCGGTACTTCCGGAACCGGATACCGGGAACCAGGATAGCCGGAATTGGTTTGCTTAGTTGCCTACTGATAATGACTTTCGATTTGTGTAGTTTTGAGACCAGTTTAGAAAATTTTCTACGTGTTTTGTTTCGCCGGTTTAAGTGACGGTGTACAATATTGAACACACTTTACACTATAATTCCGGAACCGGTTGTCGGATCCGGATGAAATTCAGGAATTTCGTATGGGATCACGACACCTTTCATATGAATCTAAGTTTGTGGAAATCGGTCAAACCATCGCTAAGAAAAATGAGCGAGATCTATTTTGGTATATATGACCACTATTTCCGGTACTTCCGGAACCGGATACCAGGAACCAGGATAGCCGGAATCGGTTTGTTTAGCTGCCTACTGATAATGACTTTCGATTTGTGTGGTTTTGAGACCAGTTTAGAAAATTTTTTACGTTTTTTGTTTCGCCGGTTTAAGTGACGGTGTACAATATTGAACACACTTTACCCTATAATTCCGGAACCGGAAGTCGGATCCGGATGAAATTCAGGAATTCCGTATGGGACCACGACACCTTTCATTTGAATCTAAGTTTGTGGAAATCGGTCAAACCATCGCTGAGAAAAGTGAGTGAGATCTATTTTGGTATATATGACCACTATTTCCGGTACTTCCGGAACCGGATACCGGGAACCAGGATAGCCGGAATTGGTTTGCTTAGTTGCCTACTGATAATGACTTTCGATTTGTGTGGTTTTAAGACCAGTTTAGAAATTTTTTTACGTTTTTTGTTTCGCCGGTTTAAGTGACGGTGTACAATATTGAACACACTTTACCCTATAATTCCGGAACCGGAAGTCGGATCCGGATGAAATTCAGGAACTCCGTATGGGACCACTACACCTTTCATTTGAATCTAAGTTTGTGGAAATCGGTCAAACCATCGCTGAGAAAAGTGAGCGAGATCTATTTTGGTATATATGACCACTATTTCCGGTACTTCCGGAACCGGATACCGGGAACCAGGATAGCCGGAATCGGTTTGCTTAGTTGCCTACTGATAATGACTTTCGATTTGTGTGGTTTTGGGTCCAGTTTAGAAAATTTTTTACGTTTTTTGTTTCGCCGGTTTAAGTAACGGTGTACAATATTGAACACACTTTACCCTATAATTCCGGAACCGGAAGTCGGATCCGGATGAAATTCAGGAATTCCGTATGGAACCACGAGACCTTTCATTTGAATCTAAGTTTGTGGAAATCGGTCAAACCATCGCTGAGAAAAGTGAGTGAGATCTATTTTGGTATATATGACCACTATTTCCGGTACTTCCGGAACCGGATACCGGGAACCAGGATAGCCGGAATTGGTTTGCTTAGTTGCCTACTGATAATGACTTTCGATTTGTGTGGTTTTAAGACCAGTTTAGAAATTTTTTTACGTTTTTTGTTTCGCCGGTTTAAGTGACGGTGTACAATATTGAACACACTTTACCCTATAATTCCGGAACCGGAAGTCGGATCCGGATGAAATTCAGGAACTCCGTATGGGACCACTACACCTTTCATTTGAATCTAAGTTTGTGGAAATCGGTCAAACCATCGCTGACAAAAGTGAGCGAGATCTATTTTGGTATATATGACCACTATTTCCGGTACTTCCGGAACCGGATACCGGGAACCAGGATAGCCGGAATCGGTTTGCTTAGTTGCCTACTGATAATGACTTTCGATTTGTGTGGTTTTGGGTCCAGTTTAGAAAATTTTTTACGTTTTTTGTTTCGCCGGTTTAAGTAACGGTGTACAATATTGAACACACTTTACCCTATAATTCCGGAACCGGAAGTCGGATCCGGATGAAATTCAGGAATTCCGTATGGAACCACGAGACCTTTCATTTGAATCTAAGTTTGTGGAAATCGGTCAAACCATCGCTGAGAAAAGTGAGTGAGATCTATTTTGGTATATATGACCACTATTTCCGGTACTTCCGGAACCGGATACCGGGAACCAGGAAAGCCGGAATTGGTTTGCTTAGTTGCCTACTGATAATGACTTTCGATTTGTGTGGTTTTGAGACCAGTTTAGAAATTTTTTTACGTTTTTTGTTTCGCCGGTTTAAGTGACGGTGTACAATATTGAACACACTTTACCCTATAATTCCGGAACCGGAAGTCGGATCCGAATGAAATTCAGGAATTCCGTATGGGACCACGAGACCTTTCATTTGAATCTAAGTTTGTGGAAATCGGTCAAACCATCGCTGAGAAAAGTGAGTGAGATCTATTTTGGTATATATAACCACTATTTCCGGTACTTCCGGAACCGGATACCGGGAACCAGGAAAGCCGGAATCGGTTTGTTTAGTTGCCTACTGATAATGACTTTCGATTTGTGTGGTTTTGAGACCAGTTTAGAAATATTTTTACGTTTTTTGTTTCGCCGGTTTAAGTGACGGTGTACAATATTGAACACACTTTACCCTATAATTCCGGAACCGGAAGTCGGATCCGGATGAAATTCACGAATTTAGTATGGGACCACGAGACCTTTCATTTGAATCTAAGTTTGTGGAAATCGGTCAAACCATCGCTGAGAAAAGTGAGTGAGATCTATTTTGGTATAAATGACCACTATTTCCGGTACTTCCGGAACCGGATACCGGGAACCAGGATAGCCGGAATTGGTTTGCTTAGTTGTCTACTGATAATAAATTTCGATTTGTGTGGTTTTGAGACCAGTTTAGAAATTTTTTTACGTTATTTGTTTCGCCGGTTTAAGTGACGGTGTACAATATTGAACACACTTTACCCTATAATTCCGGAACCGGAAGTCGGATCCGGATGAAATTCACGAATTCCGTATGGGACCACGAGACCTTTCATTTGAATCTAAGTTTGTGGAAATCGGTCAAACCATCGCTGAGAAAAGTGAGTGAGATCTATTTTGGTATATATGACCACTATTTCCGGTACTTCCGGAACCGGATACCGGGAACCAGGATAGCCGGAATTGGTTTGCCTAGTTGTCTACCGATAATAAATTTCGATTTGTGTGGTTTTGAGACCAGTTTAGAAAATTTTCTACGTTTTTTGTTTCGCCGGTTTAAGTGACGGTGTACAATATTGAACACACTGTACCCTATAATTCCGGAACCGGAAGTCGGATCCGGATGAAATTCAAGAACTCCGTATGGGACCACGACACCTTTCATTTGAATCTAAGTTTGTGGAAATCGGTCAAACCGTCGCTGAGAAAAGTGAGTGAGATCTATTTTGGTATATATGACCACTATTTCCGGTACTTCCGGAACCGGATACCGGGAACCAGGATAGCCGGAATTGGTTTGCTTAGTTGTCTACTGATAATAAATTTCGATTTGTGTGGTTTTGAGACCAGTTTAGAAATTTTTTTACGTTATTTGTTTCGCCGGTTTAAGTGACGGTGTACAATATTGAACACACTTTACCCTATAATTCCGGAACCGGAAGTCGGATCCGGATGAAATTCACGAATTCCGTATGGGACCACGAGACCTTCCATTTGAATCTAAGTTTGTGGAAATCGGTCAAACCATCGCTGAGAAAAGTGAGTGAGATCTATTTTGGTATATATGACCACTATTTCCGGTACTTCCGGAACCGGATACCGGGAACCAGGAAAGCCGGAATTGGTTTGCTTAGTTGCCTACTGATAATGACTTTCGATTTGTGTGGTTTTGAGACCAGTTTAGAAATTTTTTTACGTTATTTGTTTCGCCGGTTTAAGTGACGGTGTACAATATTGAATACACTTTACCCTATAATTCCGGAACCGGAAGTCGGATCCGGATGAAATTCAGGAATTCCGTATGGGACTACGAGACCTTTCATTTGAATCCAAGTTTGTCAAAATCGGTTCAGCCATCTCCGAGAAAACCTAGTGAGATTATTTGACACATACACACACACACATACATACACACACACACAGACATTGCTCAGCTCGATGAACTGAGTCGATGGTATATGACACTTGGCCCTCCGGGCCAATTTTCACTAGTCGGTTTTTCAAGTGATTGCATAATCTTTCTATATGAGAAAGGCAAAAACGTAAAAAAATTTCTAAACTGGTCTCAAAACTACACAAATCGATAGTCATTATCAGTAGGCAACTAAACAAACCGATTCCGGCTATCCTGGTTCCCGGTGTCCGGTTCCGGAAGTACCGGAAATAGTGGTCATATACACCAAAATGGATCTCACTCACTTTTCTCAGCGATGGTTTGACCGATTTCCACAAACTTAGATTCAAATGAAAGGTCTTCCGGTCCCATACGGAATTACTGAATTTCATCCGGATTCGACTTCCAGTTCCGGAATTATAGGGTAAAGTGTGTTCAATATTGTACACCGTCACTTAAACCGGCGAAACAAAATACGTAAAAAAATTTCTAAACTGGTCTCAAAACTACACAAATCGCTAGTCATTATCAGTAGGCAACTAAACAAACCGATTCCGGCTATCCTGGTTCCCGGTGTCCGGTTCCGGAAGTACCGGAAATAGTGGTCATATATACCAAAATGGATCTCATTCACTTTTCTCAGCGATGGTTTGACCGATTTCCACAAACTTAGATTCAAATGAAAGGTCTTCCGGTCCTATACGGAATTCCTGAAATTCATCCGGATCCGACTTTCGGTTCCGGAATTATAGGGTAAAGTGTGTTCAATATTGTACACCGTCACTTAAACCGGCGAAACAAAACGTGATTAATCCACCTAGCAGTGAGATGATACCTTTTTTTATAAATCCGCATGTGTTTTTTGCATGAATATTCTTCGGTGTTTAAGTTTTCATTACATTATTTTAATGACCGTCGTTTTAAGCAACAATTTGAGATTATAATCACTCATTACTCTGTAATGTCGGAACTGCAAATACAATCGAATTTAAATCTAGAAGTGTGATAATCGATTAAACATGCCATGATATGTAAGTTCCACTTTAGAGTTTACGGTAATTTAAGGTACTTCCAGAGCCGGTATTCAGGAACCAGCATAACCCAAACCGATTCGTATGGCCATATGACGAATAAATTAAAATTTTGAGTACAACTTTGAAGCTTAATTGGATAAAATTCATTAATTTTTGTATGTATGTATAAAACTAATTAATGTTGTATATAAGTTTAATTCAATTTGAATTTTTGTTTCTGAAATTTGATTAGGCTTTTTTGAGAAAACGATTGAGCTTTGAGAAACGATTTTATATTGGAACCGGAATTCTAAAATCGGTATGGCCGAAGTCAGATAAATTCACCTGAATAGCTGTATAGTTTATTTATTTTTTTTTTATTTTCAAAATATTTGAAAATCAGTGAAGACATCTTTGAGAAATCATAGCACGAATTAAATTTTTAGGTGCCTTCTGAATCGACAACTGAATACCACTAAAACTGAAAAAAGTTAATTTTTTTATCGACTATCCAAATCTGCTAACCAGATAAACCTGATTAATTTATGTGGAATAGACATTTTTATACTAATCACCCTGTATCACCGAAACCGGAAGTTGGATCTGACTGAAGAGCAAGATGTTTTAAAGAATCTTGAAACTTTTCATTTGCATCTTAGATGATTCTTAGATTTCATTTGAATCTTAGATCGGTTCAGCCATCTACGAGAAGGATGAGTTACACAATTTTGATTTCGTTTCATATATCATCCTGTAGTTCCGGAACCAAAGGTCGGAACCAAACATAATTCAGGAACTTCAGTTTGGGAGCATACGAATTTTCGTATGAATCTGAATTTGTAGAAAAGAAATTTTCCGAGAAAATTTAGTGAAATTATTTGTCACACACGCATTTGCTGATCTCGACGAACTGATTCGAATGGTATATGGATGTTATGTTCTTCCAGCATTTATTGCTGTAAGTAGTTTAAAACAATATAATTAAAAAAAAATCTGCCATCATCTGGTTTATATATGTCATATTCGAACGATTATGTTGCCAAAAACGAGCCGTGCTAAAATCGGCCCGAGGCAAATTGTCATGAAAAAGGATGCTGTACACAGTCTTTTTGGTACTTAGAAACAATTGTATGTAACAGTATAAAAAATCGTGTTCTACGTTGCTCCCAAGCATTTATTTGCCATACAGCACTCAAAAGTTCTACTGCTGGAATAAAGGGAAAAGTCGCTTACACAAAAATTACTATATCGCCGTTAAAAATGGACGGATTTTAACAATCTATGGCTTGTTGAATAGGTATTATCGTGCGGAATCTAAGTCTGAAAACATATTCTGTTTTCAAGGTCAATTGTGATAGATACTGTCAAAAAACTGAAAATTTTGACATTAAACTTCGAATAACTCAAAAAGTAAACATCCGATCTCAAAACCATTCAATAGCGTTCTGGGTGACGGGGAGACCTTTCATTTGCGACTAATTTGATCAAAATCGGTCCAGCCATCTCTGAGATCTCGACCCCTTAATTGACAACACACATACAGACACACACACATACACACACACACACAGACATTTGCTCAGTTCGTCGAGCTGAATCGATTGGTATATGTCATTCGGCCCTCCGGGCCTCGGAAAAATTTTCGAAAGTTTGAGCGAATTCTATACCTATTTTTTATATATATAAAAACGTGATTAATCCACCTAGCAGTGAAATGATACCTTTTTTTATCAATTCGCATGTGTTTTTTGCATGAATATTCTTCGGTGTTTAAGTTTTCATTACATTATTTTAATGACCGTCATTTTAAGCGACAATTTGAGATTGTAATCACTCATTACTCTGTAATGTAGAAACTGCAAATAAAATCGAATTTAAATCTAGAAGTGTGATAATCGATTAAACATGTCATGATATGTAAGTTCCACTTTAGAGTTTACGGTAATTTAAGGTACTTCCAGAGCCGGTATTCAGGAACCAGCATAACCCAAACCGATTCGTATGGCCATATGACGAATAAATTACAGTTTTGAGTACAACTTTGAAGCTTAATTGGATAAAATTCATTAATTGGGGGTGTTTCCCGCGGACCCACACGAACCGAAAGGAAGCGGCCATATATAGCACCATTTGGAATTCATGCAATATTCAATTCACCGACACCTGCCGAATACCAGCTAAAAGCTTTTTTCAAAAATTCTAGACGACATAATCTAATGATACTATTCTAGTTTTAAGTTAGTCGTTAATTAAGATTAGGAAATACCCTTGGCATCTTAGAGCTTAAGCAGTGTGCCTGAAAATATATATTATACTATTGAAAAAAAAAAAAAAAAAAATTCATTAATTTTTGTATGTATGTATAAAACTAATTAATTTTGTATATAAGTTTAATTCAATTTGAATTTTTGTTTCTGAAATTTAAATAGGCTTTTTTGAGAAAACGATTGAGCTTTGAGAAACGATTTTATACTGGAACCGGAATTCTAAAATCAGTATGGCCGAAGTCAGATATATTCACCTGAATAACTGTATAGTTTACATTTGTTTCAAAATATTTGAAAATCAGTGAAGACATCTTTGAGAAATCATAGCACGAATTAAATTTTTAGGTGCCTTCTGAATCGACAACTGAATACCACTAAAACTGAAAAAAGTTAATTTTTTTATCGACTATCCAAATCTGCTAACCAGATAAACCTGATTAATTTATGTGGAATAGACATTTTTATACTAATCACCCTGTATCCCCGAAACCGGAAGTTGGATCTGACTGAAGAGCAAGATGTTTAAAAGAATCTTGAAACTTTTCATTTGCATCTTAGATGATTCTTAGATTTTATTTGAATCTTAGATCGGTTCAGCCATCTACGAGAAGAATGAGTTACACAATTTTGATTTCGTTTCATATATCATCCTGTAGTTCCGGAACCAGAGGTCGGAACCAAACATAATTCAGGAACTTTGTTTGGGAGCATACGAATTTTCGTATGAATCTGAATTTGTAGAAAAGAAATTTTCAGAGAAAATTGAGTGAAATTATTTGTCACACACGCATTTGCTGATCTCGACGAACTGATTCGAATGGTATATGGATGTTATGTTCTTCCAGCATTTATTGCTGTAAGTAGTTTAAAACAATATAATTAAAAAAAATCTGCCATCGTCTGGTTTATATATGTCATATTCGAACGATTATGTTGCCAAAAACGAGCCGTGCTAAAATCGGTCCGAGGCAAATTGTCATGAAAAAGGATGCTGTACACAGTCTTTTTGGTACTTAGAAACAATTGTATGTAACAGAATAGAAAATCGTGTTTTCCGTTGCTCCCAAGCATTGCTTTGTCATCCAGCGCTCAAAACTCCTACTGCTGGAATAGGGGGAAAAGTCGTTTACACAAAAATTTCGATATCTCCGTTAAAAATGGACGGATTTTAACAATCTATGGATTGTTGAATAGGTATTATCGTGCGGAATCTAAGTCCGAAAACATATTCTGTTTTCAAGGTGAATTGTGACAGATACTGTCAAAAAACTGAAAATTTTGACATAAAACTTCGAATAACTCAAAAAGTAAACATCCGATCTCAAAACCATTCAATAGCGTTTTGGGTGACGGGGAGACCTTTCGTTTGCGACTAGTTTGATCAAAATCGGTCCAGCCATCTCTGAGATCTCGACCTCTTAGTTGACAACACACATACAGACACACACACATATACACACACAGACATTTGCTCAGTTCGTCGAGCTGAATCGATTGGTATATGTCATTCGGCCCTCCGGGCCTCGGAAAAATTTTCGAAAATTTGAGCGAATTCTATACCTATTCTTTATATATAAAGGGTGATTTTTTAAGAGCTTGAGAACTTTTTTAAACAATAAAACGCATAAAATTTGCAAAATCTCATCGGTTCTTTATTTTAAACGTTAGATTGGTACATGACATTTACTTTTTGAAGATAATTTCATTTAAATGTTGACCGCGGCTGCGTCTTAGGTGGTCCATTCGGAAAATCCGCTTTTTTATCGACAAATTTTGTTCAGCGATGAGGCTCATTTCTGGTTGAATGGCTACGTAAATAAGCAAAATTGCCGCATTTGGAGTGAAGAGCAACCAGAAGCCGTTCAAGAACTGCCCATGCATCCCGAAAAATGCACTGTTTGGTGTGGTTTGTACGCTGGTGGAATCATTGGACCGTATTTTTTCAAAGATGCTGTTGGACGCAACGTTACAGTGAATGGCGATCGCTATCGTTCGATGCTAACAAACTTTTTGTTGCCAAAAATGGAAGAACTGAACTTGGTTGACATGTGGTTTCAACAAGATGGCGCTACATGCCACACAGCTCGCGATTCTATGGCCATTTTGAGGGAAAACTTCGGAGAACAATTCATCTCAAGAAATGGACCGGTAAGTTGGCCACCAAGATCATGCGATTTGACGCCTTTAGACTATTTTTTGTGGGGCTACGTCAAGTCTAAAGTCTACAGAAATATGCCAGTAACTATTCCAGCTTTGGAAGACAACATTTCCGAAGAAATTCGGGCTATTCCGGCCGAAATGCTCGAAAAAGTTGCCCAAAATTGGACTTTCCGAATGGACCACCTAAGACGCAGCCGCGGTCAACATTTAAATGAAATTATCTTCAAAAAGTAAATGTCATGTACCAATCTAACGTTTAAAATAAAGAACCGATGAGATTTTGCAAATTTTATGCGTTTTATTGTTTAAAAAAGTTCTCAAGCTCTTAAAAAATCACCCTTTATAAAAAAAGGTAAAAAAGGTAAAAAACGTAAAAAAATTTCTGAACTGGTCTCAAAACTATACAAATCGATAATCATCATCAGTAGGCAACTAAACAAACTGTTTCCGGCTATCCTGGTTTCCGGTATCCGGTTCCGGATTCCGGAAAGTGCATATAATAGTGAACCCATTTCGTTTTCTTGAGGATGGCTTACGCAATCAAAGTACTGTTTTATTCTGTATGTTATGCATAAACAATCTCTTGGTTTTTTTCAAAACTCGAAGAGAATTTATTTGAATAGAATACCACAATATTATATATAGATGAGAAAGGCATCATTACACCACTAGGTGGATTAAAACAGGTTTTTTTTCCTTATTTCACGAACAACTTCTGCAAACCAATTAAGTTAAAGTTATTACATTTAGTCAAAACAAATAGTTTTCACTCCGCTACTATACAACCCATTTCATCAAACCACATCATAATTAGCTCAAATTAACTCTGCGGGAATCAAATCATATAAGATATTAATTAACCGGAAAATTAGTTGTCTGAGATACCGATAGATCCTCACCCCCAAGTTTTAAACCTCACGTACGCTGGAAGTGAAACGAGACTTAAAAGCAGGTGCTAGCACATGCAATAAAATTCACCAATCTTGCTGAAATAAGTGTTGTTGTTTTCCACAAGAAGGTAATTTTGACGGGTTAGTTCCTGGTTTACAAACTATTTATAAACTTTAGAATGAAATACTGCTCAGAACTGACCAACTTCAACCGCAAAGCAAATTTCCGATATTGTTTCAGACTAAGTTATTCGATGAAGCGCAAAAATCAATACGGGAAAGCTGTTTCGCTTTTCCAGAAGCAGCACCTTCTTCGAACAAAATACAAAATTGTATTTTTTTTTGCGAATACTTTTGCATACCTTCACTACCCCTGAGGTACATAGCTCATAGCACAACAACCCCAGCCCAGGTTGAATCTTTCACGCCATTTGGTTTGTTATACGAAAACGAAATCGAAACATTCATTGCTCGCCCTGTCGGCGCATCTTGTGCCACGCTCAGGTCGAATGTAATACAATGCAAAAGTATAGAAGTTTTCCCTCACCGGGAACGAAATCGACACTTTCCTCGCTGCACCTCCCGCGTTGTAGTGAAATATTAAATTATTATGCAAAACACTTCCACATTCTTTTCCCCATTTTGCTCTCCTCGATCGTGAGACTACTAGTTGTACCACGAATGTTGTGGAAATTATCGCACAATGCATCAGTTTGACAAAATCATTTTTTGGAAGAGAACAAATCCTATTTTTGTAGTACTAAATCACAACACGAAGTGATCATTAGTGAACTAATACTTAATACTTAAAATTGAGTAAAAACCAATTATCATCACGGATACAAATAGTCTGCCAATTCAAATCACTTTATTGATCTAATAAATTAGCATATATCAAGTTAATACAAAACAAAAACATAAGAAGATAAAAATTAAAAGAAACATTAAGTTTCCTCATTTCCAACACCCGATTAATGGCAGAGAAACAAAAAAATGGAATTGGAGAATCTCGGCAATCCTAAATTTGTTAACTGTCAATTATTACCGAACTTGTCAGCAGAAATTTTGCTGGCCAAAACGCCCCCTTCCTGAAAATTGAAAATATCATTAGGTTGCTTTTCGATGTAAGGTTTTGCTTCGACTAAACAAGCATTTTAACCGCATAAAACGTCTAATGGTTGGTTGCTACTTAGTAATTCACTTTTAGCAGCGCTGATGTCTCTATGAAAATACAGTATACAGTATAAAAATCCAGAGAAACACAACCTATTCTTTAATATACGAATTTTCTCATAACAGTCACTCAACTGTTATTATACGCCACCTTCAATTCAACAGTATGTTTCGAGTTAAAATATTGTTTTAAAAATTTATAACGGTTATTAAAACAAAATGTAGCGTGGGGAGGATCAAAAATGTTGGTTTCCAATTGTAATTAATTGATTATGCAATTGATTTCTGATGCAAATAATATCTTCTTTATCTGCTTTTCTTCTATAGCGACATTTTAAGGGGCATATTGCATTATTGTTGTGGGACATACAACTGATTTGTTGTGAGGCATATTATACGGATGCTGGGTTGATACAACATTGCAGTGTTTCAGTAGTACACTATTGAAAAACCTGTCTGATTTGACCAATTTCAGCATCAGCCAACCAGAACTATCATTTTCTGAGCAACATTTGCCGAGGAATTTGGTTGAAACAGTTATTTTTAAAGTTAGTGCTGGTGTGGCAATTGTGTGTTTAGTAGTGAGAGTGCTATTTATTGAATAATGTTGATTCGCAAAATTAAAAATGCTCAACCGGCGGAAACTGAGAATTTACCGCCCCAAAATTCAACGATATTAACCGATCGAAGCGCCGTTTGCATATCATTGTCGGTGTTATCAGATTTCTATGGAGTGTGTGAAAGTTTACAAGTCAATCGTGTTATTCAGGCTGAAAGTCTGAAATTGATCTGCAGCAAACCCATTCGCAAGTGTTTAATTTATTTTTTCAGTAGTTTCATCTCGCTTTGTTAACAGCAATGCGAATAGGAGAAAAAGGGATACTGGTGAGATCGTTCCTAAGAGATATTTTATATTTTTCTTTTAGTCCTATATTAAATTTCTCCTGAGTATCGAAAGTCAGCTTTTGTTAAGATCAAATTGTTTACCAAAACATATCCGGATCTCTTTTCCTCTCTACTAACACATCTCCTATCCCGTGATGCTCGTGGAGATACATTGGTGACCGCGATCTCTAGAAACAAGGAGTATCGGACTAACATTTCTTCTTTTTCCTCAGTAGCACAGTCGTAGCCAGCGTCGTTATTGATCATTTAATGAAAAGTTAGGAGTGAGTGGATATGTACAGTGAAAATGACTTCCTTCTCCCAAGCTTCATTTTCTTGGTTCATTGTATATTTTCACTCCTTCGATCAATCATGAAGTGCAACTACATGCGATCTACTTCAGCTCAACTCAGCTCATTTTCTGAGCAACACTTGCCGAAGCGTGATATAGCAACACCGACGACCTCACCAGCAGTATTGTGCCGAAGAAGTCGCCGTCGCCGCCGGACGGACACACACACCAAAAGCCCGCCATTGGAAGTTGTCAGTCGTCATGGGATCGCTGCTCAGTTAATTTGTCCAAATTAGAGCGGGATTTCATTGTGTGTTCCAAATGCACCAATTGATTTCCTCCGAAATGAATTGTTTCATTTTTGGAATCCAATTGGAAATCACAATTAATTCCTTATCAAATTTCGGACGAGTTTACCGATTGTATACACCAAGAGCCATCCCAGTTCTGTCTAAATGCAGACCCTGTCGTTCGTGACAATTCAAGACACTTTTCAGTTCCATAGATAATCATTAGGAATTAGTTGAATATTCTCCATTTCTTACCAAAAGCATTAGATTCATCAAAATGGAAGTTACAAAAAATTGCCCCGTCACTAATACACTCAATTACGACGGCAAGGCTCTCTCGCAATGTGAAAATGAAAGTATTGTTATAGAACACATCTCTATACTAGTATGGGTGTAGTTTCGAAATATACCGTGCGAAACAGGGTTGCCACATTGTACAGATTAATCTGTATTTTATTTTAATACATAACAGATCGGCTGAAAAGTTCGTATCGTTTCTTTGAGAGGGCGCCACTAGAATTAAATCCATACCATTTTCAGTTAGTACCAACCTTCAAAAGATACGTGTATAAATTTCACAGCTGTCTGATTATTAGTTTGTGAGATATTGCATTTTGAGTGAAGCTACTTTTGTTATTGTAAAAAAATGGAAAAAAAGGAATTTCGTGTGTTGATGAAACACTACTTTTTGATGAAAAAAAGTGCCGCCGATCCCAAAAAATGGCTTGATGAGTGTTATCCAGACTCTGCACCGGGCGAAGCAACAATTCGTAAGTGGTTTGCAAAATTTCGTACTGGTCATATGAGCACCGAAGACAATGAACGCAGTGGACGTCCAAAAGAGGCTGTTACCGATGAAAACGTGAAAAAAATCCGCGTGCCGCGTGAGCTCTCAATCGATCAAAAACAACAACGAATTGATGATTCTGAGCAGTGTTTGGAGCTGTTCGAATTGCTCCCTCATACACCGTATTCTCCAGATTTGGTCCCCAGTGACTTTTTCCTGTTCTCAGACCTCAAGAGAATGCTCGCTGGTAAAAAATTTTAGAAGCAATGAAGAGGTAATCGCTGAAACTGAGGCCTATTTTGAGACAAAGGACAAATCGTACTACAAAAATGGTATCGAAAAGTTGAAAGATCGCTATAATCGCTGTATCGCCTCTGATGGCAATTATGTTGAATAATAAAAACGAATTTTGGCAAAAAAATGTGTGTTTCTATTAAACAATACGAGCTTTTCAGCCGAACTGTTATTTAAATGTTGCGGAAGGAAAAAATTGCTTAACACTGCCAAAATCCATATATGTTTAAAAAGTGTTTGGAGTGAGTGCAATTCCAAAATCCGATTTTGATTGGATGCCGATATGGTTTGTTTATGCTAACTTTTTTCATCATGTCTGGCATATAACGGGTGGCAACTCGTTTTGGAATTTTTTCGAGGCCTGTTGTTTTTTGTTTGTTGAGCACAAACGAGCTCAGAAAGAACTAAGAGTGTGTATGTGTTAGCTCTCTCTCCTCTTTCTGCTAGTATTTTATGTTCTGTTCATACTTGCTTAGTTTTGCTCAAAATGTTGTCGAAGCAAGAAGTATTTTGCGAGCGCATTGTACAGTTCTACGATCTGCACAGAAATCTCGGCAAATAGTATACGGTAAAACATTTTAAAAGCAAAAATGTTACAATTTCGACAGTTTACAATATCCTAAGATGCCCAACAACTGCTCGTAAGGAAGGTAGTGAAAGACCAGCCAAAATTATGGACGCAAAAGGACTTCGTTCTCTTTCTCGTGCCTTCAACAACAAGGATTCACTGAGTCAAAGTGATGCCGCAAAAAAGTTCAACTGTTCTCACCAGTACATCTGCAAAACATTGAAAAGACTCGGAATAAAGTACCGAAAGAAGACACGAGCCCTGGGATATACTGACGCACAGATTTCAACGCTGAATTCACAATGCCGCTGGTTGATTAAAAAATTTTCCGGAAAAAGTTTTGTTTTGGACGACGAAAGTTACTTCCCTCTTTCGAAGACGCAGATTCCCGCAAACGATCGATACTATTCAACGGATAGTTCTATGTACATCCGAACATAAGATATTAGTTTAAACATAAGTTTGAACAGAAAGTGATGCTGTACATTGTCATTTCATCTGGGTTGGCAATCAATCAAGATGTGTATCAGAACGAATGTTTGTAGAAAGTTTTGATCGTTCCTGAATACCAAATTTGATCCCATTTGTACCCAAAAACCACAACCCGATAAATCTGAATCAGTATCGCCCAATCGAAGATTTCTTCGGGCTTTTGAGCTCCTTGGTGTTCAAAAATAATTGGAGAGTCACAAATTGCAAATAATTGATTGGTATAATCAAGAGATGCATTCGCAAAGTTGACATGAAGGCCGTATAACGCTCCTGTTCCGACATCAAACGGAAGCTTCGCCGAACATCCGATTACGGACCGTTTTCAAATGTTCACTAATTTTTTCAACAATGAACAATGTATCTTTAATTTCAATAAATCAGATCTTCTCCAAGTATGTTTGTCTTTTTTTGACAGCTTGAGAAAGAAATTCCAAAATTTTAGTTGCCACCCGTTATATTCCAATATAGATATTGAAGGTTTGTTTACTTACCTTCAACATACTTCTGATGTTATTCGTTTTCCAAGAAAATTATAATAATAATGAAATAATAACAATTATTAGATATTATTATTATTATTATTATTATTATCATTGTTGGTTTTCCTATATTTCGAATTCGCGCCAGATTTTTTCAATACTTTTTTTTTTTTTTTTTTTTTTTTTTTTTTTTAAATAACTATTTATTGGAATATGAGTTAAAATTAAATTATTAAGATTTAAATTGGGTGTTCAGCCACAAGTGGTGACTTTTCAGCCCTGTTATATATATATATATATATGATTTGGTTATTACCATGAAGACATCATTTGCTTCCGCAATTCTGAGATTTTTGTGTAGGGAAAATTCTAAACCTACTTGTATTGTGTAATGGGGAAAAGGAACTTATATACTAACTTACTAACTAATACAGAGAGCGAATCGATTCAATTGAAGATTGCATCGATTTTTGTCGGAATTTGCTTATAATATTATGTGACATTACATCTAATGGTTCTATATTTGTGAGTCTGTGTAACTCATTTGTACTAAACCAGGGAGGACGCTTCAGAATCATTTTCAGAATTTTATTCTGAATCCTTTGAAGCGTTTTCTTCCTGGTGGAACAACAGCTTGACCAAATTGGTACCGCATAAAGCATGGCTGGTCTGAAAATTTGTTTATAAATTAACAATTTGTTTTTTAGACAGAGCTTAGAATTTCTGTTTATAAGAGGATATAAACATTTAATATATTTATTACACTTTGCCTGGATTCCTTCAATGTGATCCTTGAAAGTGAGTTTTTTGTCATACGTTAAACCTAAGTATTTAGCTTGATCAGACCATGTCAATTCCAAGCCATTCAATTTGAGAATGTGATTATTGTTTGGTTTAAGAAAAGAAGCTCTTGGCTTGTGAGGAAAGATAATTAATTGCGTTTTTGCTGCATTTGGTTTAATTTTCCATTTTGACAGATAATCACTGAAAATATTTAAACTTCTTTGTAGGCGACTGCAGATCACTCTTAGATTTCTACCTGTGGCTAACAGACTTGTGTCGTCACAGAATAGCGATTTCTGACAACCAACGGGTAGATTTGGAAGATCAGAAGTGAAAATATTATACAAGATTGGAGCTACACTCGAACCCTGCGGAACACCGGCTCGTACGGGTAGCAATTCAGATTTACAATTCTGATAGCTAACCTGAAGAGTACGATCAGTTAAATAATTTTGAATCATTTTGATCAAATAAATAGGAAACTGGAAATCAGACATTTTTGCTATTAAACCTTTGTGCCAAACACTGTCGAATGCTTTTTCTATGTCTAGAAGAGCAACTCCAGTGGATAACCCAGAAGATTTATTTGATTTTATCATGTTCGTTACTCTGACAAGTTGATGAGTAGTTGAATGTTCATGACGAAATCCAAACTGCTCTGGTAAAAAAATTGAATTCTCATTTATATGAGTCATCATTCTTAACAAGATAATTTTTTCAAAAAGTTTACTGATAGAAGAAAGTAAGCTAATTGGGCGATAACTTGATGTTTCTGCTGGGTTTTTATCAGGTTTTAGGATAGGAATTACTTTAGCGTTTTTCCATCTTTTTGGGAAGTAAGCTAATGAAAAACACTTGTTGAAAATTTTAACCAGGAGTCTCAAGGCAACATCGGGAAGATTTTTAATAAGAATATTAAAAATTCCATCATTACCAGGAGCCTTCATGTTTTTAAGTTTTCTAATAATTGATTTAATTTCATCAAAATTCGTCTCAATAATGTCATCGTGTGATAACACTTGAGTTGAAATATGATCATATTTCAGTGAGACTTCATTTTCAATAGGACTCACAACGTTCAAATTAAAATTGTGGACACTCTCGAACTGCTGAGCAAGTTTTTGAGCTTTTTCGCCATTTGTAAGAAGTATTTGATTTCCTTCCTTGAGAGCAGGAATAGGTTTCTGAGGTTTCTTAAGAACCTTAGAAAGTTTCCAGAAAGGTTTAGAATATGGTTTAATTTGTTCAACTTCTTTAGCGAAATTTTCATTTCGCAAAAGAGTAAATCTATGTTTAATTTCTTTTTGTAAATCCTTAACTATGTTTTTCATAGCAGGATCACGAGAACGTTGATATTGTCGTCGACGAACATTCTTCAACCGAATGAGCAGTTGAAGATTGTCATCGATGATAGGAGAATTTAATTTAGTTTGAGCTTTGGGAACTGAAAGATTTCTAGCTTCGATAATATAATGATTCAAATTATCAATTGCTGTGTCGATATCCGCAGAATTTTCTAAAATAGTTTCATGATCCACATGATTTTCAATGTGAGATCTGTAATCCAACCAATTTGCTCTATGATAGTTGAAAATAGAACTAATTGGATTAATTATAGCTTCGTTGGAAAGTCTGAATGTTACAGGAAGATGATCTGAGTCAAAATCAGCATGAGTAATCGGTTCACTACAAATGTGACTTTGATCTGTTAGAACCAGATCAATTGTAGACGGGTTTTTCACGGAAGAGAAACAAGTAGGATTACTGGGATGAAGAACTGTAAAGTAACCAGCTGAGAGTTGATTATGAAGTATTTTACCATTACTGTTATTTTGCCTACAATTCCACTGGACATGCTTAGCATTTAAGTCCCCTATTACGAAAAATTTCGATCGATATCTTGTAAGTTTTTGCAAATCGCCTTTAAAGAAATTTAATTGTTCGCCGGTGCATTGGAATGGCAAATATGCTCCAGCGATGAAATAAATTCCATGAATGGTTTCAACTTCGATTCCCAAGCTTTCAATAACTTTAGTATTGAAAGAAGGTAAAATTCGATGTTTAATTTGCCGTTGGACAAAAATGGCAACTCCACCACCAATTCCAGTAAACCTGTCAAATCGATGAACCACATAATGTGGATTACTTTTCAATTTTACATTTGGTTTAAGAAAAGTTTCTGTCACAATGGCAATATGAATTTTGTGATCTTTGAGAAAATTATAAAATTCATCTTCACTCGATTTCAAAGATCGAGCATTCCAATTTAAAATATTCAAATAATTATTTAACATCACTGTTAAATTTTAAATTCATTATAATATTATTTGCAAATTTCCATCCGATTTGAAATGCTTCAAAAAGTGATGAAGTCGAATTCATTTGGATGATCATTTGAAAAAGTTGATCTTGTAGGTAGATCATTTTATTTTCAGTTATATCGCCTAAATCGACTTCATTTAAAGAAGCGAATGGCATTGAAGGAATATTTGTAGGTAGACTGCCATTAGAAGAAGATGATTTGGCCGGTCTACCTATTAATAAATTGTTTTCGTTAGAAGAAGAACTGCAAGGCGGTCCTGTGTTTTGATTATTTACATTAGAAGAAATAGGAGATAGATTTCTACCTAATATACCAGCATAACTGACATTAGAAGAAGATGATGACGAGGTCGATCTACCTGTCAATAAATTGTTTTCGTTAGAAGACGAATTGGCAGGTGCCTTAGAAGAATTTTCAGGTATGTTCTGTAAATTTAAGGTCGTTGATTTGACTTGTTGTCTAAGCGAACGAGCGTTTAAAATTTTTTCCCTGACAGGACATTTCAAATAATTGGATTTATGATTTCCATTGCAATTTGAACATGAAAATTTATCAGTGGTTTCATTCATTGGACAAGCGTCTTTCGAATGCGATTTACCACAATTCAAACACCGTATATCCATATGACAATTTTTGGTTCCATGACCGAAGCCTTGGCAACGACGACATTGCGTTAAGTTTGCAATACGATTATGCCGTTTATAATGTTCCCAATGAATTTTAATGTGGGAAATGAAACGTACTTTTTCTAAAGTTTTCAAATTGTTTACATCACTTCGATTGAAGTGTATTAGGTAAAGTTCATGGGAAATTCCAGAGCGTGGTTTAGAAGTACCATTCGCTCTTTTTTTCATAAGTATTACTTGGGAAGGGGCAAAACCAAGCAATTCTTTTAGTTCATTTTTAATTTCATCAATACTTTGATCATTTGATAATCCTTTCAAGACAGCCTTGAAGGGTCTGTCTGATTTTATATCATATGAATAAAATTTATGAAGTTTTTCGGACAAATATCGAATAAGACGTTCGTAATCTTCCAATCCATCCACCAAGACTCGACATTCTCCTCTTCGTCCGATTTGAAATGAGACTTTTACTTCCGGGAGAAAAGTAGAAAGCTCAGTACGGAATGCTTTGAAGTCGGAAATCATCACCGTCACTGGTGGCATAGATTGATGTTTCTTCCCAGAACGACAAGCGTCCATTTTGGGAATTTTTGAAGAATTTTCTTCTATGTCGCTACAATCGGATTCAGGAAGAATCTCGTAAATATTGTTAGACGGCATAGGATCAACGGAAGGGAAATCCGTCCGTTGTCTTTTATTTTTACATTCAGATTCTATAAGATCGTGAATGTTATTAGAAAAATGTTGAATAACGGATTGTGATTTATTCCGTATTGAATTATTTTTAGCCTTAGGCTTGTTGCCTTTCCGGTTGGACGCAGGCATTTTTGAAATTAATGAAATTTTAAATTAAATTAACTAGGCTAAATTAGTCTTCGATTAGACTCCTAGCTAGCCTTAAAAAAGGCTGATTAATTTCTTAGTCACTCTAATATCACTCTTTGTATCACTTAGTCACTCTAATATCACTCTTTGTATCACTTAGTCACTTAGTTAGTGATTCAGGTAGCCTTGAAAAAGACTGAAGCCTTGAATCAATGAAACTCTAGGTAGCCAGAAAAAAAAAATTCCAGGAGCCAAGAGCTATACGCGTGCGGTGCGAACGACTGTTCAACACCGACTGATTTTTTCAATACTAATTGTGAAGTGCTAGTGATAATATTACGGATAGCGTTTAACTCTAGATATATTTAAATAAACTTGTTGATTAGCTTGAATTCGCGCTGAATAACCAATATTTTGCATGATTGATTTTGTTGTTTAAAACTTCTCTATATTATTATTAATATTATTATTATTATTTTTATTTTTATTAGTATTATTATTATTATTATTATTATTATTATTATTATTATTATTTTTATTAGTATTATTATTATTATTATTATTATTATTATTATTATTATTATTATTATTATTATTATTATTATTATTATTATCATTATTATAATTATTATTATTATTATTATTATTTTCATGATTGTAATAATTATTGTAATTAATTTTATTATTAATTATGATGATCTTCGATACATTCAGTTTCCCAACTCCTAACCTAAACATATTAATTTTTATTGTCGATTTGAATATTTCACCAAAAAATGTTATCGTTGGGTAAACGCAATGAAGACGGGTATTAGTCGGGTTCGGGCTAAAAAATATATGTTTTCCGGGTCCGGGTGACGAATTTATCATTTTCAACGGGTACGGGTTGGGTCCGGGTTCAAAAATTTGGTCAGATCTTGGGTACTGGATGTTTTTCGAGTTCGGGTCGGGTGAGGCTAATGATTTTTATTTTTTATCGGTACGCATCTTATCCAAGCATCTCTACATCTCAGTTCACCGCATTGTGTAGATGGGAACAAGCTCAACCTGAACAAATTTTTGGCATTTAAAGAGTGAGTTTTAGAAGAAACGAAATGTGTCCAAACGTACACCTATCCTTTTACGGATGGCTCAGTATGCTACAGTCATGGTCAGTGGCGTATCTAAGGAGCGACGAAGGGGACACCCGCCCAGGACGCAGTTTTTAAGAGGGCGCAAACTACCATTAAGACGTTATTTTTTGCGCGTCCAAGTCATCTTTCTTTTTGTTTTCAAAAGGGTCTATATCTGCGTTATTATTCAAATTTTCGATATATTATATCCGGTACTGTTAGAAAAATGAAAATGTTCTCTTTCATTCTATACGAGTATTTTATAAGTAAACGTGAAAATTACGTGTTATATACTGTTATATAACTTAACGAAAAAATAGAATTAAACATCAAAAGTTCTGGCAACACGAAACGATTTAGAAACGTTCACAAAATAAAGTTGCTCGACAAAGATCGAGTCAGTTCTTACAAGACTACTAAACTGTTTAGATCAACAAAGTTATCACAGTGCCCTTTCTCAAAGTGTTCTTTCCATTTGTGATTTCCACTTAGTGATATTTCCACTTTGACCATTTTATCCTAAGGTGAGTAGTACAGGGTGATTTTTTAAGAGCTTGAGAACTTTTTTAAACAATAAAACGCATAAAATTTGCAAAATCTCATCGGTTCTTTATTTTAAACGTTAGATTGGTACATGACATTTACTTTTTGAAGATAATTTCATTTAAATGTTGACCGCGGCTGCGTCTTAGGTGGTCCATTCGGAAAGTCCAATTTTGGGCAACTTTTTCGAGCATTTCGGCCGGAATAGCCCGAATTTCTTCGGAAATGTTGTCTTCCAAAGCTGGAATAGTTACTGGCTTATTTCTGTAGACTTTAGACTTGACGTAGCCCCACAAAAAATAGTCTAAAGGCGTCAAATCGCATGATCTTGGTGGCCAACTTACCGGTCCATTTCTTGAGATGAATTGTTCTCCGAAGTTTTCCCTCAAAATGGCCATAGAATCGCGAGCTGTGTGGCATGTAGCGCCATCTTGTTGAAACCACATGTCAACCAAGTTCAGTTCTTCCATTTTTGGCAACAAAAAGTTTGTTAGCATCGAACGATAGCGATCGCCATTCACTGTAACGTTGCGTCCAACAGCATCTTTGAAAAAATACGGTCCAATGATTCCACCAGCGTACAAACCACACCAAACAGTGCATTTTTCGGGATGCATGGGCAGTTCTTGAACGGCTTCTGGTTGCTCTTCACTCCAAATGCGGTAATTTTGCTTATTTACGTAGCCATTCAACCAGAAATGAGCCTCATCGCTGAACAAAATTGGTCGATAAAAAAGCGGATTTTCTGCCAACTTTTCTAGGGCCTGATTTTGGTAATAAAATTCAATGATTTGCAAGCGTTGCTCGTTAGTAAGTCTATTCATGATGAAATGTCAAAGCATACTGAGCAAATAATAATGCATGAAAATCATAACCTCAAAAAATCTGAGCAAATACTAATGCATGAAAATCCTAACCTCAAAAAAATCACCTTTTATATAAAAAGTGGCGACGAGGAACATTCTATAAAGTGGCATTTTTTGCGGTGTGCTTTAGTGCTTTTGTATAGCTTTTTGTTTCCGCAGGCAAGTTATCTGCAAATAGCGGCAGTCGATACCGACGCTACTAATACATTTTTTTTCATTTACATAATGAGTGGTAAGTGGATATAGGGTAAAAGTGTATCACAGTGGCAGCGTTTTATTTTAAAGAAAAGTTTAGCGCGCGTTGTTCTCTGGTGGAATTTAACCTTTTGATAGCAAGCGTGGCGTCGTTTTTTTTCTTTTGTTTGTTGAACAATAAAAGTTTCAATACAATAATAGATCCTTTGTTTTATTGGAATAATTGAACACGTTTTCAACCTCATTTTAATATTTCTTTTTTTTTCTTTTATCATAAAGAAAGTGTCGGCAGTACAAATAAAAGCGAAATAACATTACCAGCGGAAAATTTCTGGAAAATTATCATCGGCAAAGGTCGCATAATCCGGCGAAGGTCACGGAATCCGGCGAAGGTCGAGGCAAAATTTTTATCGGGTGAGATCGTTTAAATCTTCGGTGAGTCATTTTAATTTTTTTTTATTAAGAAAATCGTTTAACCATATTAGTGAAGAATAGAGTTTCTATAGTGCAGTTTCGTGTTTTTTTATATTTAAAGATGGCTAATATGGTTACGACTATCGAGCCGTACCGCAAGGGTACATCCTTCTCAGATTGGGAGGAGAGGTTAGGCTATTATTTTATAATAAACAATGTTAAAGATGATGCCAAGAAGGCCCATTTTGTGACGCTGGGTGGTCCAGTAGTTTTTTCAGAGTTAAAGTTGTTGTTTCCAAATGGCAAGTTAGTGGAAGCGCCATATGCAGAAATAGTGGCAAAACTAAAATTGAGATTCGATAAAGTAGAATCAGACTTAATTCAACGTTTTAAATTTCATCAAAGAATTCAGCAGTTAGATGAAACAGTAGAGGATTTTATTTTATCGGTAAAACTTCAAGCAGAGTTTTGTACATTCGGAGACCATAAGCATACAGCCATTGGAGATCGAGTAGTTGCTGGTTTAAGAGACAAAGCTCTCCAGCAAAGACTCCTCAATGAGGATAACCTCACACTCGAATCCGCTGAAGAGATTATAGCGACGTGGGTGATTGCGGGTTCGAACGCTAGAGTTCTTGATGTTGCTAATGGTAATATGCTAAACAGAACGACTATAGTGAATAATCCCACTAGCAGTCCTGCCATAAATGTATTGCATAGATTTGCAAATGCAACAAGAATTCAGCAAAACCAAGATCCAAGAGAAGGTAGCTCAAGAGGGCCGGTAAAAAGCCGTTTAGGGTATATGGACCGAAAAGTACATTTTGACAATTATAACCAAACTGGTTTAAATAAAAATTTAAAAAAACTTGAACGATTCCGACCTGATTTTTCGAACGCGATTTGCACATATTGTAAGAAAAAGGGACACATAAAGAGTAAATGTTTCGCTTTGAGGAATCTGAGAAAGGATACGGTAAATGTCGTAAATTCATATAATCCTGGACCCAGTGCGGATAGACATCTGAGTGAGCTGCTGAACAGGATGACGACCGACATGAAGAATCCATCCGACAGTAAGGAAGATAAAGGTACAGATGTTTTGAATTGTATGAATGTTTCATCTATTTCAGGTGTAAATAATCCTTGTGTAATTAAATGTAAAATCGAAGAAAAATGGATAAATATGGAAATAGATTGTGAGGCATCTGTGTCAGTAATGAGTAAATTACAGTATGAGTCCAATTTTTTGAACAATTTGAGTAAATGTAGTAAACAATTAATGGTAGTTAATGGGTCAAAGTTAAAAATGGTGGGAGAAACTAATGTTTCAATTGAACTGAATGGTTTTAAAAGTATTTTGACATTATTTATTGTAATTGCAATAACGTTTTTGTTCCCCTAATGGGTAGACCGTGGTTGGACGTATTTTTTTCAAAATGGAGAGATTTATTCTCGGGAAATACTATGATTAATAGGGTAAATGCACATAATTTGAATAATCTTGTGGAAGACATCAAAAATAAATTTTCTAAAATTTTTTTGAAAGATTTCTCTTCACCGATAAATCAGTTTGATGCAAATCTGGTATTGAAAAATAATATTCCGATTTTTAAAAAGACTTATGACGTACCTTTTCGTTTGAAGGATAAAGTATTGAAATATTTAGACAAACTAGAAAAAGAGAATGTCATTACACCAATTCAAACCAGTGAATGGACTTCACCGGTGATTATAGTTATGAAAAAGAATAATGATATCAGAATGGTTATTGATTGCAAAGTTTCAATCAATAAACATATAATTGCTAATACATATCCTTTACCAATAACACAAGATTTATTTGCTAATTTATCTGGCAGTAAAATTTTTTGTTTGCCTGACTTAGAGGGTGCATACACGCAGTTGAGATTATCGGAAAGATCAAAAAAATTTATGGTTATTAATACGATTAAAGGTTTATACACATATAACAGGCTTCCACAAGGTGCATCGTCCAGTGCTTCTATATTCCAGCAGGTCATGGACCAAGTTTTAGAGGGGATTGAAGGAGTTTCATGTTATTTAGATGATGTGCTTGTTTCTGGGAAAGATTTAGATGATTGTGCTAAAAAACTTAATTTTGTTTTAGAACGATTGTTAGAAGCCAACATCAAAGTAAATTGGGAAAAGTGTAAGTTTTAAGTGAATGAGTTGAAATATTTAGGCGTTATTATAAATGAAAAAGGGGTATTCGCTAGTTCGGATAAAATTTCCACGATAAAAAATGCTAAAGTACCAAAAAATACTACGGAACTTAAATCTTTTCTAGGGTTGATCAATTATTATCATAGGTTTATACCACATTTATCAGAAAAATTTTATTATCTTTATAATTTATTGAAAAAGAATACTAAATTAATTTGGGACGAAAACTGCAACAAAGCATTTGAACGTAATTATTGTCAACTAAACTTTTAGAGTTTTTTGACCCACAAAAACCAATTGTGATAGTTTCTAACGCTTCCGGCTATGGCCTGGAAGGAGTTTTAGCTCATGTAACAGATGGAATTGAAAAACCAGTTTGTTTTACGTCATGTTCGCTGAATTCAGCACAGAAATCATACCCAATTTTACATTTAGAGGCATTAGCCCTAGTTACAACGATAAAAAAATTTCACAAATATTTATTTGGAAAAAAATTCCAGATTTTTACAGACCATAAACCATTAGTCGGTATTTTTGGTAAAACTGAAAAAAAATTCAATTTATGTGACGAGATTACAAAGGTACATTTTAGAGCTGTCAATATACGATTTCGATATTCAATACAGACCGTCACATAAAATGGGAAATGCAGATTTCTGCTCTCGTTTTCTTTTAGAAATACCAGTTCCAGAAAGATATGGTGGAGAAGAATTTATTAGAAGCATAAACTTTAGCAAAGATATGCCACTAAATTACGAATTCATTGCCAAAGAAACAAAGGAAGATAAATTTATACAAAGTATTTTAAAATTTATTAGCAACGGTTGGCCAAAGAAAATGGATAGAAGTTTAACAAATGTTTTTGCCAATCAACATGATCTTGAATCGGTTGAGGGATGTTTAATGTACCAAGATAGGATGGTGATTCCATTGAAATTGCAAGACATAGTTCTTAAACTTCTGCATGGAAACCACATAGGCATCGTAAAGATGAAACAGCTTGCTAGACGCACAGTTTACTGGTTTGGCATTAATAAAGATATAGAAAAATTTGTTGGCAAATGCTTCAGTTGTAATAGTATGGCAGTATCTAATAAACCAAAAACTGAATCTAAATGGATTCCAACGACAAAACCTTTTAGTCGTGTTCATGTTGATTTTTTCTATTTCTCACACCATACTTTCCTGCTATTGGTAGATAGTTATTCAAAATGGCTAGAGATCAATTGGATGAAAAGAGGAACAGACTGTAATAACGTTTTAAAATGTTTAGTGGGCTATTTTGCTCGATTCGGATTACCGGACGTCTTAGTATCTGACGGCGGTCCGCGATTTAACTCTCATTCTTTTACAACTTTACGCCTTACAATCCATCAAGTAATGGTCAAGCGGAGCGATTGGTAAGAACAACCAAAGAAGTATTAAAGAAATTTCTATTAGAACCGGAAGTGTCTGAGTTAAATTTGGAGGATCAGATAAATTTATTTTTGTTTAATTATAGAAATAACTGTTTGACAAGTGATGGATATTTTCCATCAGAGAAAATATTCTTATATAAACCAAAGACTTTAACAGATTTAGTGAACCCTAAATTGGGTTATAAAAAACATTTGCTTTTTCCGCAAACAAAAATGATGAAAATATAGAAAATGATAGGATTACGTTTCGCAAGGAACAGAATGATCCATTAAATGAACTGATTGAAGGGGATGAAATTTGGTATAAAAACCATAACCCAAATAATAAAGTAAGATGGTTAAAAGCTATTTTTTTAAAACGAGTGTCCAAAAACATATTTCAGATTACCATTGGAAACGTCCGGGCAGAGGCCCATCGAGACCAGATACGAGTGTCTAAGGACCAATCGAATCTATCGAGACCGAATCTTCTCGTTACGGCTCCCTCGGAGAAGCTATCGAAAAGAATGGAAGGAGAAGAAGATTTTTGTGGATTTCCTGAAAGCAGTGAAGAAATACAGCCTAGGAAACCTTCGAGAAAAAGAAGATTAGAAGAGACCTCAATGGGTCAATCGATTGATGAACCTAGGCGTTCGAAGCGAAAGAAAACGGCAAAGGCTGAAAGTGATTATTTATATTTTTGATTTGTTGAAACTTTCATAATTTTGAATTCGAATAATTAAATAACATAATTGTAAAAAATAAGTTTAAATTTTATACAAAATTGTATTGAATTGTTAAAGAATTTTCTAAAAGGATAAGAGCTGTTATATACTGTTATATAACTTAACGAAAAAATAGAATTAAACATCAAAAGTTCTGGCAACACGAAACGATTTAGAAACGTTCACAAAATAAAGTTGCACGACCAAGATCGAGTCAGTTCTTACAAGACTACTAAACTGTTTAGATCAACAAAGTTATCACAGTGCCCTTTCTCAAAGTGTTCTTTCCATTTGTGATTTCCACTTAGTGATATTTCCACTTTGACCATTTTATCCTAAGGTGAGTAGTATATAAAATTACGGAGCTATTAACAGAAGAGAAAGTAAACAAAGAGAAACTCTCCTTGATTTATGCGACCATATGAAATGTTCATGATTTTTCCGGTTTTCAAGAAAGGTAACAATCTGATATTACAAACCACAGTGGAATAGCTCCAAGTTATTCGGAATAATCGTTCTCGATTTTATAACTAATGATTGCAACGACTACATATCTATAACTCAACACGGATTCATTAGGATTCGCTTTCTACGCAGATTTTTCGGCGACATTTGACAAAATAAACCATCAAATTACAAACTGCTAAGCTCGAAGGGTTTTGGTGGCAGTTTAATGGAATGGATACATTCATATTGATATTTTTCTTGAACGCGAAACACCAGTTGAATAATGCTGGGCTTAGTTTCATCACAGACTAACAAACAAGACACTCAACATGGATTCTTTAATCGTTTTAACGGTCATTTGAATATTCCTTTGGCTGGGACAGTACTCGCATATGTCATGATGGCGCCACGCTACCCTATCGAAAACAATCAGTCTGTCATATAGACTATGTTTATTTCTTTCATTTAACAACAGAGTTGCCATTCATACAGAATTATCTGTAATGTACTGATTTGTATTCGTTCATGCTGTTTTAATGGAGGATACAGATGTAATACATATTGCCAAAACTAAATACAGAGTTGTGCCTTATTCTCAACGCAATAAAAAATCGAACCCATGTTTTGTTACGATACTTACTTGCTTCTGGCCTGCCGCCACTTAATTTCGGGTGAAAATTATCAACAAGATTAAAAATAGCCTAGATGACTACAAGTTTAACCAACCAGTTTAAAAATTTTTACATTACGCAAGGGGTGTACCGACAGTAAATAGTTCGCGCAGTTCAATATAGGTGGAACTAGTGCCCCAAGAAAATTTATTTTTAGAAGAATTCACTTATGGTGTCATGTCTGTTAGAATGTGGTTTCATTCTCTTAACGTAGATGGCGGTCTGCGTACACGATGTGTCTCCGTTCATGGATTATTATAAACTAAATCCTAGTGAAATAATTAAAGAAAGCACACAAACAGGGAAAATAATCTGAAAAAAAAATTCGTAACTCTCTCGAAGTGACAAATTTTGAAAATGCACCCAGGTGAGTGTAGAACAAAAAGACTTTGACCAACGTCAAAACATAATAAGGTATGACAGTTTGCCGTGGGATTATAGGTTAAGTCAATGTTTTTGTATTACAAAATCCAAACTTTGAGCTGCTCCATTACGATTCAAATTTAATTTTAAACTAACTAAGCAAATGATCTCATTTATCCATGCCACATTGTATTAATATTTGCTTCTTTAAATTTTGTTAACACTGAAATCTGCATTACACGATAGTAGCCAAATTGGTTCGCCATGTGAACCACTATGAAAAGGTAAACTCTCGCTTGCGAAAATAAACTACGCGGTAAGAACAACTTTAGTTATAAACTGTTTATTATTTATAGTTTGGCACAAGATTTATCGTCCGGCGGGTGGCTTTCTTTCGTTTTCCTTACTCTGCAAGCGCTTAAGGGAGGGAGCTTGCAAGTTCACTTCTGATCGGAAAGCAGGTAAAACAATGTAGGCGTTTGTTATGACTGTCTGGTAGGAAAGATTTATGGCCGTCACGATCGAAAAATATTGACTGAATCAAAGAAACAATAGCTAATTTACTGTGTCAAACATCTACCGACATTCATCCACAAACCATCGTAAGTAACTATCCTAAGAAATGTTTCATCCCACCTCAAATTTCTAGTAAATACATTAATCTTCCAGACCACACTTCGGAAACCTGTATTAATTATACGCACTTCACAAGGCACTCTTCAGTGTCCTTTTCGTCCTCGAATGGCCAAACACTCGGCTTACATCATCCAAACACGATAATAGACCATGATAACACACTTCCGCTCCAATTTTCCCACTGCCGTTCGTTGGTAAAAGGAATGTAAGGCGGTAGTCGCTGTCTAACGTCAGACTATATAGAGTCAGTCCCAGAACGGAACGCCACTGAGAGCTACAAAATCCGAAGCAGGAAGTAATTTTCTCCATTAATAAATCATCGCCGTCGGGTTCAACAAAGCCAAGCATAGGCAAACCGGTTCAACATTCTAACGCCTTTTAATAGTTGCAGTTGCTGCTTTTCTTCTCTGGGGGATTAACATGAAGTTTCTCTACAAATGAAATTCACCGAAAATCTCCATCCACATACGGAGTAGAAAAACGAACCTTCATCTATTTCTAGCTATTGACTTAGCATACGGATACACGGTTTTGTCTATGGAGATGAACAGCGGGCCAAAAGCTAGTTTACTGAAATTGTAGAGCTCATTAGTAGTCGGCGAAAACAGGATTCACAATCTCAATCGACTCACCTGTTGTACAGTCCAAACTCGGCACGCGTATTGTTGGCGCACTCTCCCTTTCGGTAGTAGTAGTAGGAGGTGCAATTCGTTCCTAGGAAAATGTTCTGCCGATTTAGCGAGGCTCGAAAGTACTCGACAGCTTTGAAGTGGCTGCAGATGAATTGCACTACGGAAAATAGAACAAATGTACAAACGAATCAGTTCCTATCTCTAATCTCTAGGAGTTGTTGAAATTCTCTAAATTAAGTTGTTTAACACTGGCTGCCGTACAGTGCTATTTCGGAATTATAACTCGAGATACAAAAAATTAAATATCAAACAAGGTTCATCTGTTAGGTTGATTGAAATTTTGTACCTTTGCGCACGTTATGCTATTACATCTCTTCCTAAATCATGAGCAAAGATTTCGACAACCAACATGGAATATTTTCATTGATTCATTGTAGGTCCGCCCCCAAGAATATAATTTCATATTTTTAAAGTCGTACTTTGAACATTGCGTACTATTTTTATGTTCTAAGACGTTGGACAAAGAAGTGCGTGAACATGTAAGGGAGACCGGAGCTAAGCCAGACACTTTATGGAAATTGAAATAAAGCATCCATTACACCTAGATTTTCACGCAAGTTATCCATACCTTCGTGTAGATTCAACCTTCAGTTACAATTGTGGTTTGGAAAAATATGCATGCTACATGTACTGGTCGTTTTGCTTGAATTTATAGTAATTCCAGTTTTAATAAGTGATAAGAAATAGAACAGAAATATACCTTATGATAAAAAAAAACCGAAATTTTCATTTTAAAATTCCCGCGCTTGTTCAATCGGTAAACTTTTATTCTCTCAACGTTGGCAACACTTTTATACACATTCTGTCAAATTTTGACGCATATCGTACTATTAGTTTTTGTTTGGCGTCTATACAAAGAAGTTGAAAAATTTTCGTGTGGCGATTTTTATAAAGGATGAAAATTTAGAACAACGTGCGTGCATCAAATTTTGTGTTGCAAATGGATTTAAGTGTTCCGAAACGTTGAAAATGTTAGAAAAGGCCTTTGGTGAATCGTGTCTAGGAAAAATACAGGCATACGAGTGGTATAAACGCTTCAAAGGTGGTCGTACAAGCTTGGATCATGATGAGATCCCTGGCCGCCCAACAACACCTGTTACCGAAGAAAACATTGAATCGGCGAAGCAAATCGTGTTGCAAAATCGTTCTGTACCGATTCGAGAGATTCCTGTGTTGTTGGGCATCTCTTATGGATTAGCCGAACACATTTTAACTGATGTTTTGGGTTTGAAACACGTCGCTTCTCGGCTGGTGCCAAAAAAGCTGAATTTCATTCAAAAACAGCGTCGTGTTGATGTGGCCAAAGAAATAATTTCCAACGCAGATAGTGACCCCACATTCATCGAATGAATCATAACTGGTGATGAGGTGTGGATCTATGAATATGACGTCGAAACCGCACAACAATCGACCGAATGGCGCTTCGAAGGCGAGCCGAAACCATCCATTATAAAAATCGCCACACGAAAATTTTTCAACTTCTTTGTATAGACGCCAAACAAAAACCAATCGTACGATATGCATCAAAATTTGACAGAATGTGTATAAAAGTATTGCCAACGTTGTGAGAATAAAAGTTTACCGATTGGACAAGCGCAGGAATTTAAAAATGAAAATTTCGGTTCTTTTTTTATCATAAGGAATATTTCGGCATGTTTCAGGAATCCGATGAGAACTTTAAGTCGGAAATTATGAGTCCGATTGAGATCCACTTTTTTGTCTAGTTTAGCCCGCTCAGACAATTCACATTCGGGACGTAATTATTTTTGTTTTTCCACGTAATCGAAAGCATTCTACTGATATATCAGCACAAATAAACGTATTTAGACAGCAGGACAGCACTGTATTCAGAACGAAATGAACATGTAAAAGCACAAACCAGACCGTCATTACAATGCACAGAATAAACCCCAAAATCAGAAAGTTTCAAAAAAAAATCCAGTGAAAAGCGTAAGGGAGACCGGGACTGGTTGGCCGAGTTTTGCTATCGGAATTTGTACACTCTTTCTGGTTAGACTATTTAATAAACGGTTAATTCCGTCCTGAAGATACACCTTTTGAGCACATTCCTGGTGTTTTTTTCATACCTGAATAATAACATCATTAAAAATCAAATGCGGTGGGGCGGGGTAGGTTGACCAAGTTTGAAAAAATATGTGGAACACATAAAATGCATCAATGGAAAACGTTTACAAGTGAAAACAAAGTTAGCATGCGTCATTTTGTATTATGTAGGTACGTAAAAAAACTTCCTCACCTTTTAGTCATAATTATTTTAGATTTTAGTTTTTTAGTTCCAGTAATATTAGTGAGCTTTTTCCAGCTCTCGCTTCTAGCTTTTCCTCCTCCAGCGTACGTTTACGTTTGGTTTCATTTTTCTTCTCCTCCAATGCTACTTTCATTAGAGAATCAGTCTAAATTTGGATCATTTTGCGATTAACGATCTTGACGCATTGGCAGCAGGTTCTGTACAAATGGATGAGTTTTTTTCGAGTTTTCATCGATATGTGACGCGTTCATATGTGACAATGAATGAAACATGGATTCATCACTTCCCTGCTGAATCAAAACGATCGTCATCTGAGTGGACAGCAACTGGTGAACCTCGTCCAAAGCGCCCGAAAGCACAACCATCGGCTGGAAAGGGTATGACCTCGGTATTTTGGGATGTGCGTGGTGTAATATTTATCGACTATCTTGAGAAACGGAATGCCAATAACTGTGAATATTATATATATATATATATATATATATATATATATATATATATATATATATATATATATATATATATATATATATATATATATATATATATATATATATATATATATATATATATATATATATATATATATATATATATATATATATATATATATATATATATATATATATATATATTGAAGGCTTGAATTGCAAAGGAACTACCGCATTTAGAAAAGCAAAAAAAAAATGTTTCAACAAGACAACGCACCGTGTCACAAGTTAATCAAGACAATGGAAAAACTACATGAATTTCGTACGAATGGAATTGGAATGAATTTCGTACGCTGAAACTGATGCCTTTTTTCCGGCAAAAAATAAATCGTTCAACAAAAGTGGCATTGAAATGTTAGAGCGGTGCTGGAATGATTACGTTGCTCTTGATGGAGATTACGTTGATGAATAAAGTTAATTTTGAACCAAAAAATCGTGTTTTTATGTTAATTGCTGGTTTATAAGAGATTTAAGCAGTCCGGCTGAACCCCTCGTCCGGTCTAGCCCCGGTCTCTCCCTTATAAATAAATTGGTTTTAATAAAAACAACAAGAAAACACATTGGTTTTCTTACAAACATATTTGTATGTTTATATCTAGCTAAGTATTAAACATTCACATAGTAGCTGAGGTTCATACACTTAAGGCCAGTCTACTGATCATTTTTATATATTATTTGGATGTATCAGAGTTTAACTTCGAAAGATATCGTGTAAGCGGGAAGATTTTTCAAACTAGTCTCGGGAGATGCTCGATATGTTTGCAATCTTTAATATGTTTTTTTTATGTTTCAATTATAGAGATTTTAACCTTAAGGTCATTCGTCTCTTCGGACCAGAAAAACTTTCTGACCCTATGTGCGGGGTTGGGAATCGAACCCAGGTGGGCTACGTGAAAGGCATCGACTATCCCATCACGTTATACCCGTCCCCCGTATCTCTTTAATAGTTTTAGTATATAAAAGTTGTTTTTCTTATCCTAAAACGTACATCTACAGATGCTTCAAAAGAAGTTTTCATGCCTTCTTCGGTTTCTGTATACTAGAATAATGAAAATGGATCATATTTTCTACCGTTTCATAGAGTGCCCCCATGCTATGGTGAAGAAAAACTGATGTTAGGAATTAAACGCATCAATGAGAAAAAAAAATAGAATCCCCCCCTTAAGCGGTTTCATATTTTGGATGGGACCACGAGGAATTGAAGTAAAACATTCTGCTTTTAAGGGAAGACATCGAATTTTACCTTCCTAATATAATATAGTCCCATAGTCCAGATTCGACCTCCGGTTTCGAAATTACCGAGTGATGAGTAGGGGAGACTGGGGCTAGTTGGCCGAACGGCCGCACAGTGATGCCAAGGTGGCAGAAATCCAAAAAATAAATTTATTTTGTTCCTGCACTGTATTAATTTTTTGAATTCTCAGATAAGTGAAGGATTACAGTTTAAAGTATAAAAATTTTTGAATAAGAAAGAATCTCTCCATATCCTCTCAAAGATAGGGTATTGTAAACTTTCTTTTCATCCTTCCATACAAAATATATGGCGCAATGACGATGTTTTGCGATTAGAGTTCTATATAGGTAGGACCACGTTTGAAAAATTCCATTTCCTCAGATTCGACAAATGAATCGATCCAATTTTTGATGGTGTCGTAGTTTTTGAAACTGACCTGACAAGTTATGCGCCATGGATTGGAGACAAATGGCAACCGTATGGAACAATGTCTGATAAAAAATGGCGGCTGGGGCAGAACTTTTCGTTGCAGCGATTATTAAAAAAACTGTTACAACTTTCGAAGCATGGAGTCTTGCATTGTCATGAAACAAAAATACTACGCCATGAAGATCTTCATATTGCATCCGCTTTTCATGAAATGCTATGTCCAAACGCATTTGAGTAGCTCATAATAAATAGCGCCAAGTTGATCCCACTACATGCACTTTTTCTGTTCTCCGGAACTTTCTTGTAGTCCATATAAAAATTCTCAAATTCAAACCACGAATCGTCATTTTCCATTTTACGTTGTTTAATAAGATACTTTCACATAATAAAAATCCACTATTATTAGTAAAGCGGTAGTATTCAACCAAATATTATTTTATACTTGTGTTTGTGTTTTTTCATAAAGTCGAAAAACTTAAAAAATGCAAAATGCAGAGCATTTTCCAAAAAAATAATATTTTTGTTAAAAACAAAAAAAAACACTTTATTGATAGTTACTCTCCCATCTTCAATCATAGTGCAATAAACTACATAAGTTGTATGTTTCAACATATCAGAAAATAAAAATATTAAGATAAGCCCTTCTGAAGAAGATATTTTCAAGACAAAAAAAAAATTTTTTTCTCTGTGTATACATTTCCCACTCAGGTTTAATCATTATTTGAAACACTAGTTAAAGCTCCTAATCAATCACGAAATAAATAAAAATACACAAGTTAATTTATTTAAAAAAAAGTCGTCATTTTCCGGTCCATGCATCATGTCACTTTTAGGTGGATCGAATATTTTTTCATACATTATCAAGATGGAAATATATTCATAGACCTCAAATTATTAATAAAAAATCATCCAGCTAACGTTTATCGACGTATTTATGGTTTTTGCCAACTTTTGTATGGAGAGGCATCGCTGAAAGCTTTTCTGAAAAGGCTATTATGTGCAGTGGCGACATCTATAATGATTTTGGTGGACCATTAGATCACCCAAGAAGCGACGTAATTTTAGGTGTTTCTGCACGGAAAGACCGAAATCAGCATTTTGGCGAAAAATTTAGTTGCTTTTCTGATTTTAGTTAGTTATTTTTTGAGACAACTAAAAAAATCTTACTTTTGCTAATTTAGATTTTTTAGTTGTAATTCCCTTAATAATAATAAAATATTTGTTGAAATGGCTATTTATTTTAGTTAAATTCACCAATTAAACGTGCTGTCATTTCTTAGCTAAGGCACGCTTCATATCCATTCAACTAATTTTTTAGTTGAATTAGAGAAATAAAACGTTGTTTTCAACCAACATAAATGGTTGAATTGGTTTCTGCCATTTGCAGCTATATGGCGCTCTGTCACCGAAAAAACGTTAACACCGTAATGACTACTAGCCACTAGATGGCACACGACTACCGAAAAAAATTTCAGTCACGATTATTTTTTCTATATTGGCAGGTATAAATACGATGTTGTATTGGAAAAAAAGACATGAGCGAAACATAAACTTCTTTTTGAACATTTTTCTTCTCAATTGCTGTTTTCTTCATTCGACTTCGCGAAATTGACTATCTCACTGAAAACTTTGAGCACTCGGAAAACAAAAACCTAATACAAGTAGTACACCGGACAGCGTAGCCCAGAAGGTTGGAAGATACAAAAAACATCATTTGACATATACAATTAGAGTGCAATATTCGAAACTCACTTCACTGTTCCCCGTAAAAACATTATTACGCACAATCGCTTTAAATGCGCACAAATTCTGAATAAATACACTTTCCACTAACAGTTTAGGTCATTTTTACATATCGGTTTAGAAATTATATAATATATGATAATATAATATAATATAATATATCGTAACACATGCGAAAAACATCTAAACAATTTGCAAGCAGTTTCAACAAGACTGTCCCTTTTAGATTTTTAATGGATTGTTTTGCTTTGACACTTCTCATGAGTTTTTAGCTAATAAACTTGTTAATAAAACCAATTTCATTTTTGTTTTCTTTGTTCTGTCCTTCAGTAATGATGGTGATAGATAAATGGAAAGAAATTTTCTGATTTTAATAACAAAATTTGTTGTCAATGAGAATTTCGTACTGGATTGAAATATTGCTGGTTTGTGTCCAGAATATTCGCCAACTAAACACATTCTCTAAAAATAAGAGTTTTTTTCAGCAAAGTAAATTCTCAATTTTAACTAATTTTATGGTTATTTTGGAAATTTTGTTGTTAAAATCAACTAATTCAAAAACAGTAATACGAATTAGGCGCAGAGCTAATTTCGGTCGTTCCGTGTGTGTTGTCGTTTGTGCAGGAGCACGTTTTTTCTTTTGTCGGCACTGATGAGTAAATTTCTGTTGTTGTAAAGTAATACGTGTATTGTGGATCAATTTATATTTGATTTCCAAAAACGTGGTACTATTCGAAAGGGTATTCAAAACTTTACAAAATGGCATATTGGTTTTCAGTACAACCTTACTTTTATTTTTGTTTATCGTGATTATTCTCCAAAACATTCATTGGGGCAGCTTCGCCGAGTTTTGTGCGGGGTTGGTTGACCGAGTTGTAATTTTAGCTTAGAGTAAAGTGCACTTGGATATTCGTTAAATGTTATCCTTTTTTTGGACGGAATTGGATTGTAAGTTTATGATGATGATTTCAAGAAAAAATATACATTAGAAATAAGTAAAGGAAATAAATTAAAATCATTGATAAATAGAAATAAGAGATTAGCATCATTAAAAGTTGGAAATTGTTAATAGAAAATATGATTCCAATATTTTATGAATCAAATACTATCAAAACTTTTATCATTCAGAGTTCCTGATAGGATTTCTCGCAGATTGACCCAACTCCGAACAAAACTCGTCCATCAATATATAATCTGCTGCAGATATTAGCCAACCTGAAAATAACAGACCTCTCCCCCCCAAGGCAAGTATGCAGACTGATTCGGAGGAGCGTCAAAGTCGTGAATCGCGACTTTTCTTATAAAAGTAGCATTGGAGGAGTAAAACATGAAAAAAGCGTAAGCGTGAACGCTAGTGGAGGAGGAGGTAGAAGGGAAACTGAAAAAGTTCACTATTGCTGCCGAAACTAATTCCAGAATAGTTAAAAAGACTCAAAAACCGAGAAGGGGAGTTTTTTCTCGTACTTACATAAAAAATGATGCATACAGTCTTGTTTAACTAATGAAAACGTTTATTGGTACAATTCATGTGCTCACATATTTTTTAAAACTCGGCCAACCTACCCCGGCTCTGGGGTTTTTTTCTCCGCATTCAATTGTTAATAACTATTTTTCTGATTTTCATACAGGAATGAAAAAAATCACACAGGTGCTCAAAAGGTGTATCTTCATGACAGAGCAAAGCGTTTATCAAAATGTCTAACCAGAAAGAGTACAGAAATTCCGAAAGCGAAACTCGCCCTACTAGCCCCGGTCTCCCCTAAATACTCCCATTTCAAGAGTGCGTTTTTTAGGCGAAGATGTTATAAGGAGAAAAACTTTTTCAGTAAGCTGTTGATTTTTAGTCGAACCAATATAATTCAAATATAGCGGTAGTAAAACCACCGTAAAGAGCGATCAAAAATTTCGAAATAGAACATCACATCAATTTCTTAGAAACACCGATTTCAATTAAGTTATATTCAAGGAAAGTGCGTTTGTAATCCCATGATCCATTTAATTTCACCGATATCCAACATCGAGGTCTCGAAATACAGAGTGATGAGTGTTGAATGAGTGACGATGCAGCAACAGAATAATCTTCTTAGTAGTGAATATGATCAGTATCTATCAGGAAAAACAGATTGGAAAATTTACATGCGAATGCAATTATGTAAAACCGCGAGAATGTTACCGCAGAAACGGGACTCGAACCCGTAGCTAACTCCTAACCGAGGAAATTGTTTTACCGATTAAACTGCCCTGCATATGAAAACATATGAAGAGATAGTCCAATTGAGTAGAAGAACCAAGCATTCTTCGCTGTGCTTGGTCACCACGGCATTCTCCTGCTGTCATACCTTTATTTACGGAAACTAATTCAACAGAACACACACTACACTGCACACAAGTTTTTTCTTCTCGATCATGCTAACTCAAGACGATTCTAAGTCCTAACAAAGAGTAAAACACAAATCGTTCTTAGTAGTGGTTGAAAATTCAAAAGCAAAAATTTCTTGACATTGTGCTGAAAAAAATATTATCTAGTAATTAAATCGCTTTCAAATCGACGCTCGATTAACTTTTTTACAACTCTAAAGCTGAACTTTAAAAGGGTTTAAGAAGGATTCTAAATGTAAACTTACGGTACGCCTTTGTAGTATCATTATTAACCAGCGGAAACTCGCACCCTGGCTGTGGACTGGCACCGCTGTTCGTATAGAAATCCTGATGTCCGACATTAGTCGACGTTCCTATAATGTTTTTGTCGGTGTGAATAGCCTGCACAAACAATGCATCGCTCTTATCCAGCCGCTTCTTACTGGGCACGAGTGAAGGTTTTGTGAACGACGGTCCTGCCGGGTCCAAGCCAATAATCATCGGTACCTTGCCTTCCAGTGCTGCTCCAGCTATTCCGGAAATGTGGGCTCCCATACTATGACCAACTAATGTAACCTGTTCAATGGTGAGACCCTCCGCAAGTAGGAACTGTATAAATTTGGCCAGGTACCGCCCAACCTTCCATGTATTTCTGGCCGCCAGATTGTATTCCACCAGCGCCAAGTGACTCCAGTCTACTGCACAAATGTTACCGCCATTGTGATGGATGTAATCGCTGACGATTTCTCTCACCCAAGTTCTGTTGACGTTATCCGTCCAACCGTGAGTGAGAAACATGGTTGGTTTGGCGACGTCTATTTTGTGATGCACATTTAAGTCATTCACAAACACCTGCATGTAATTTAAGTGATCTCTGAAAATAGGTTTCGACATTTTTTATCGAATGTTTGTAATAAAATCGGAATACTTACGAATTTGAGCACCAAAAGGTAACCTCCGACCGTACCTCGTCCGTACCGAAGAAAATCTGCGATAGCGTATTTCCAAAAGCCCCAAGAACCATTCCCAATCGATTAGCTAACAATTCATCCTGATCCAACGCTTCGGAAGCTGCACGAGAGCATGAAAAAAGAAAGAAGTACAAAAAAACCAAGTTCGATATTAATCCTGTTATACATGTGACTAGAACGTCCCACCTCTCATGCCGTTACGATGTGGGTGCATGTAAGGGGCCAATGAACAAGCGAAAGAGGATTAATATCCACCCATTCAAATATTGCTCAACTGTGTGTGTACGGACTAGAAGCTTAGTCTCTGCATCAGACAGTTTGGCGGACGATGCATTCAGCTAGACCTACATGGGCCACCACCTATTCGCCCGACTCAACGAAAACTTGCCAGGAGGGTGAGTTGGATAACGAAATAGGGTAAAAATCAAAATGATATCGAACTGGACAAGGAGAAAAGTGAACTCATGGACCAAAACCTTTCACGAATGCGCTCCGGGAAGTGACTGCCCACAGTGCGAGTGCTCCCCGCGGGCCGCAGTTTTTCATCCAGCAATTGACGATACAATACGATATGTAAATAGAGTGTAAATTAAACTCATGATTTATAGTGAGAAAACAGTGAAGCTAGCAGATATGACGAGAAAAAGCACTAGCGGGTGGTACTAAATTGTTGGTAGCCTTTAGGGCGTTCCGGAAGCAATTGAACAATCTAAATTTTAGACTCAAAATTTTGAATGATAAGACGAAGAGATGCAGGGCAACATCAAAAGTACATGAGTGAAAGTGATTATAAATTCGATATGCGTTCATTAGCTTAGAACAGGGGTCAGAAACCTTCAGAGTCGAAAACCAAAAAACGCTAATTATAAAATTTTCAACCCTTCAACTGGCATATTTATAGGGATATAGTAGTTCTATTGATTTTCTATCTATTCGATATTTCAATCAACCGTACCACCTAAAAATTTGAAAAAAATAATGGGAAATGTTCACATTTTTTTTTATTTGGGAATTTTTATTAAACAAATTGAGTTTTTTGTAACAATCAAATGTTTAATATTAAATAATGAATTTTTCAACGCGTGAAGGTGCCGCGGTTTCATATTTTTTAATAATGTGAACGAGCACAATATTTCATTTCTTCTAGAAAAAACGTGATTAATCCACCTAGCAGTGAGATGATACGTTTTTTTATCAATACGCATGTGTTTTTGCATGGATATTCTTATGTGTTTTAGTTCTCATGACATTATTTTAATTATCGTCTTTTTAAACGGCAAATTGAGATTTTAATCACTCATTACCCTGTAATGCCGAAACTGCAAAACATATCGAATTTCAATCTTAGCGTGCGACAATCGATTGAACATTCCATGAGATGTAGAAGTAAGATCCACTTTAGAGTTTTTCGTCACTATTTATGGTACTTTCAGAGCCGGTATTCAGGAATTAGCATAGCCCAAAATGATTCGAATGGCCATAAATTATTACGCCAAACAATTTACATGAAATTTATAAACTCATCATCTGTAATTCCAGAATCGGATAAAATTCACCAATTTTGTATGGGACCTTAAGTCCTGTAATATTTGTTTTTGAAGTTCGATTTGGTCTTTTTTGAGAAAATGATTGAGCTTTGAGAATCGATTCGATACTGGAACCGGAATTCTAAAATCGGTGTTAAATTTTAAATTCAGTTAAATTCACCTGAGCAGTGTGTAGACATCTTTGAGAAATTGTAGTGCGAATTAAAATTTGGGGGTACATTCCGAATCCAAAAACGAATACCGCTCAAACTGAAATAAATTTATTTGGCAATCGACTATCCAAATCTGCAAACCCGATAAACCTGATTAATTTATGTGAAATGTACATTTTTATACTAATCACCCTGCATTTTCTAAACCAGAAGTCGGATCTGACTAAAAAGTAAGAGGTTTTATAGGATTTTAAGACCTCTCATTTGAATCATAGATGATTCTTAGATTTCATTTGAATCTTAGATCGGTTCAGCCATCTACGAGAAAAATTAATTGCATTATTTTAATTTCGTTTCACATATCATCCTGTGGTTCCGCAATCAGAAGTCGGATCCAAACGTGATTCAGGAACCTTGTTTGGGAGTATACGACTTTTCATATGAATCTGAGTTTGTAGAAAACGGTTTAACCATCTCCGAGAAAATTGAGTGAAATTATTTGTCACACACGCATTTGCTGATCTCGACGAACTGAGTCGTATGGTATATGGAAGTTATGTTCTTCCAGCTTATTGCCGTAAGTAGTTTAAATCAATACAATTATGGAATTACTTTCAACTCGAAAATGCTGATATCATCTGGTTTATAAATGTCATATTCGAACGATTATGTTGCCAAAAACGAACCGTGCTAAAATCGGTCCAAGGCAAATTGTCATGAAAAATTATGCTGTACACAGTCTTTTGGGCACTTAGACACAATTGTATGTCACAGTATAAAAATCGTGTTTTCCGTTGCTCCCAAGCATTTCTTTGTCATACAGTGCTCAAAACTTCTACTGCTGGAATAAGGGGAAAAGTCGTTTACACAAAAATATTGATATCTCCGTTAAAAATGGACGGATTTTAACAATCTATGGCTTGTTGGATAGGTATTACCGAGCGAAATCTAAGTCTGGAAACATATTCTGTTTTCAAGGTCAAATGTGACAGATACTGTCAAAAAGCTGAAAATTTTGACATAAAACTTCGTATAACTCAAAAAGTAAACATCCGATCTCAAAACCATTCAATAGCGTTCTGGGTGACGGGGAGACCTTTCATTTACGACTAGTTTGATCAAAATCGGTCCAGCCATCTCTGAGATCTCGACCTCTTAGTTGACAACACACATACAGACACACACACACATACACACACACACAGACATTTGCTCAGTTCGTCGAGCTGAATCGATTGGTATATGACATTCGGCCCTCCTGGCCTCGGAAAATTTTTCGAAAGTTTGAGCGAATTCTATACCTATTTTTTATATATATAAAAAAAGGTAAAACGTGATTAACCACCTAGCAGTGAGATAATACGTTTTTTATCAAACCGCATGTGTTTTTTGCATTGATATTCTTCGGTGTTTTAGCTCTCATGACATTATTTTAATTGTAGTTGTTTTAAACAGCGAATTGAGATATTAATCACCCTGTAATACCGAAACTGCAAATCGTATCGAATTTCAATCTTAAAGTTTGACAATCGATTGAACATTTCATGAGAAGTCGAAGAAAGTTCCACTTTAGAGTTTTTCGTCATTATTTATGGTACTTCCAGAGCCGGTCGTCAATTGGTGAGAAAAGTAAATCCTCACAAGTTTCTATCTCATGCCTCCCCAAGCGTCTATGATGACAGTTGATCAATAGAACGGCGTCGACTGGGTGCTATCGCCTTCTGCGTTAGTAGCAGAATGAGAGGGTGCGAAATGGCTTGTAGGTTGAAGCCCATCCTAAAGTGCAATATTTATCATAGTATATTGCAACATGTGGTTCTGTTGTTTGTTGCATTGTTTGTTATATATTGAATTGTACTATATATTGGTCTTATTATTATTATTATTATTATTATTATTATTATTATTATTATTATTATTATTATTATTATTATTATTATTATTATTATTATTATTATTATTATTATTATTATTATTATTTTTGTTATTATTATTATTATTATTATTATTATTATTATTATTGAAAAGAAATATATTTCCTGCAGTACTGCGACATCAACTGTTATATATTGTATCATAGATATTTATTTCATATATTATATATCATTATGTTATGTTATACTATATAATATTATTTTATATCATGTTATATCACAGAGAACAGATATAAAACAGACATTCATGAGAGCAAAGTCGTGTGCAACGGTGATTTTTAACGGATTTTCACTTGTGTGCTTAACACAGCTTTTTGAAAAAAATTGTACTAGCTTGAATGTTTGTTATCTGTAATTATATTATATTATATCATGTTATATTGAATTATATTATATTATATTAAATATTTTTTATATTAATTAATATTATATTATATCATATTATATTGTATTATGCTCAATTACATCGACAATATCGACAACGGAGAGGGGCAGGTAGTGCATCAGGGTATCTTACAGGTGACTGGATGATGGAGTGGATTGCCAACGTGAGTCACGTGGGGGAAGCTTTGTGTTTTTCCCTGAAGGTCTGAAATGAGTAAGACGCACCCTTCTAACATACAAACCATCAGTCGGGCTTATGCTGGTACAGCGAAATTCTTTATTATATGGCCGGATGTTCTTGCTGGAAGGCGCCGGGTCCTCAAAACCCATTTTGGCCTTCTTAACAGCAATTATATGAAAGCTATCTGATAATCAAATTCGGATCTACTGTAAGTCTACCCGCGTATACTGGTAATACCTTGAACTGATGGTGGCTTCACACATACAATACATACATTATTTATGGTACTTCCAGAGTCGGTATTAAGGAACTAGCATAACCCAAAATGATTCGTATGCCCATAAATTAATACGCCAAACAATTCACATCTTCTATTTCGGTATGAATTATAAAAACTCATCATCCTGTAATTTCAGAATCGGGTAAAATTCGCCAATTTTGTATGGGATTTTAAGTTCTTTTATTTGATTTTTTGTTTTAGAAGCTCGATTTGGTCTTTTTGAGAAAATGATTGAGCTTTGAGAAACGATTCGATATTGTAACCGGAATTCTAAAATCGGTGTAGCCGAATTCAGTTAAATTTACCTGAGGAGTGTGCAAACATTTTTGAGAAATTTTAGTGCGAATTAAATTTTTGGGTACTTTCTGAGTCGAAAACTGAATACCACTTGAACTGAAATAAATTTATTTAATAATCGACTATCCAAATCTGCCAACCCGATAAACCTGATTAATTTATGTGAAATGGACATTTTTATACTAATCACCATATTTATACTACTCCTAAACCGGAAGTCGGATCAGACTAAAAAGTTAATGTTTTATAGGATTTTAAGACCTCTCATTTAATCATAGCTGGTCCTTAGATTTCATTTGAATCTTAGATCGGTTCAGCCATCTACGAGAAAAATGAGTTGCATTATTTTAATTTCGTTTCACATATCATCCTGTGGTTCCGCAATCAGAAGTCGGATAAAAACGTAATTCAGGAACCTTTTTTGGGATTATACTACTATTCATATGAACCTGAGTTTGTAGAAAACGGTTTAACCATCTCCAAAAAAATTGAATGAAATTGTTTGTCACACACGCATTAGCTGATCTCGACGAACTGAGTCGAATTGTATATGGGAGTTGTGTTCTTCCAGCATTTATTAATGTAAATAGTTTAAATCGAAATAATTATGGAATTACTTTCAACTTGAAAATACCGCCATCATCTAGTTTACATGTCATACTCCAATGATTATGTTGCCAAAAACGAGCCGTGCTAAAATAGGTCCGAGCAAAATGCCATGAAAAAAGATGCTGTACACAGTTTGCTTGGTACTTAGAAACAATTGTATGTAACTGTATAAAAAATCGTGTTTCATTTGGGTCCGAAACAGCGCTTTATCATCAAACGCGTAAAACTCCTACTACTAAAATAAGGCGAAAAGTCGCTTCCACAAAAATATCGATATCTCCGTTAAAAATGGAAGGATTTGGACAATCTTCGGCTTGTTGGATAGCTATTATCGTGCGGAATCCGAGTCTAAAACTTTATTCTGTTTTCAGGGTCAGTTGTGAAAATTTTGACATAAAACTTCGTATAACTCAAAAAGTAAACATCCGATCTCAAACCATTCAATAGCGTTCAAGGTGACGGAAAGACCTTTCATTTTCATTTGATCACATACACACACACGGACATTTGCTCAGTTCGTCGAGCTGAATCGATTGGTACATGACACTCGGTCCTTCGGGCCTCGGAAAATTTTTCTAACGTTTGAGCGAATTCTATACCTATTTTTTATATTTATAAAAAAAGGTAAAAATACTCTTTCAGTAAAACTCTATTACAAAGAAGGGCTTGGTGTTTACTTCACTTCCTCCTAATTGACCTTTGATGGAGACGCATGGTCGATTGTCGCTTTTTTGAAAAACTCATATATTGACCTTTTACACATTTCTAAATAAATATGAAACTGAAGCATATTTCGCCGAACGTGACCAAACATTATTAATTTATTACTAAGAAAACCAGAGTGGTACCAAAATCGGATGGGTAAGAAAATCAAGATTTTTAACTTTTTTTTAATAAATACTCAAAGAATCGACAAAAAATTTAACCTTCCAAACTAAAATCACTTCTAATTTTTTTCAAAGTTTGTGGTTGAGTGGTTGATTCAAAAATCAATTAGAATGAAAATCAAAAGAACAACCCTAGCTCCGTCAATATGGTAGTTAAAGGGTTTCGCTTTCGGAGGAAGATTCCACATGCTCATTCCGGGTATGTGCTGGATTTCATTTACAATTTCTCATCATTTCATATATTTTTATTGCAATATTTTGCACTGAGGCGGCATTAGTGCTTACAGAACTATTCGGTAGATTTTGACCGATTGGCGAAAATTTTATTACCAAACGCTTTATAATAAGTTCAATATTCGAACTAATGAACGAACTGGAAGCTATTGGTACAAAACGAAGCAAAACGTTTCAACCAGTGCTGTAAAACTTAATTCAATTCAATTGAAATCGAATGTGTGCACACACTGACGAGCACTATACTGCAGTAAACTTCACATTCTAACGCACACCCTTCGCAGTCGCACCGAATGGGCATCATTCCCGTCCTTCATTCGTTTCTCTCTCTGCCAAATCTCAGTTTAACCACTGTCAGTTTATCTTTTGAAATAACAAAATATCTATATAAAATAATAATACAGAAAATGAATGTGACATCATAGAATATATCTACAGAATTTCCAATATTCATTCCAGTTGTCAAAATATTGAAAGGCATGGCCACTCCATTGAAATTGGGAGGAGGACAAAAAGTGGTTTTTCGGGGGACAAAAAAGGTCCAATAGCAAAATTAATCGGGATTCAATATGAGATGCTATAAAAAAGATAATTGAAAAATGAAACCGCACATTAATTTGAATAACTAGGTAAATATTCAAAAGAAATTTCAAGTGCCTAGAATTAATGGGGGGCTCCTATCAAAAACATTCAAGTAATCTACTAAGATCATAAACATTTTGTGCAGCACTAATTTGTCACACACATTATTCCTCTATAACTCTGCGTAAATATTTAAGTTTATTGATTTTATTAAATAATTTTTCTACGGCATTTATTCACATCCACCCCAACAGCACAAAGCATCTGAAACCATCGAAAGCAGTTCACGAACCGACTTCACTCTAAAACATCCAATTTTTCCCTATTTCATCGGATACTGCATCTGCTATCCCAAGCGAACAGAGACTATAGAGTCGAATAAGAACCGCTCGGTCAGCAGCCAGGGAAACAATATTTCCTGCCGACCAATACTTGTATGGTAATGGCTACCGATCATTCCGCGTTCGGCGTCCCGCGAATGACGGCGAATTAAAGGAGCACGCCAGTCTATCCCCAGCGGGATTCCGTTCCTGCATTCCGATTTTGAACTTCACCGTAAAGTAGACTGTGTATTGGTAAGTATAGATCTCCACTCGAACCGCGGCCATTCAAAGTTATCACCGGAGATATTCATAAAGCTCGGAGCACTCATACGCTCTCGAAGCTTCCATTGAAATTAGAGTAGGATATTTTTTTTTTTTTTGCTGCACTCACTCATATCTAACTTCCACAGTTGAGCTGAATCGACAGACTGGCACTTATGCCTGAATAGTTGGCTTTCATTTTTAGCTTGCAGTTCGTGGGCAGATCAATAAAGGAACAAATTAGGTATGAGTAGAGATTGATGCGAGCGCCGTAGACTCATGGTGCCGCCGGGGGCTTGCCAGTAGGATTGATGATTTTCTTCCAATCACTTGCAGTATCGATATTATACTGATTTAAACGTGTTAATGATAGCTTTAAGAGGTGGTTTACTAATCATATAATTTGAATTATTTCATGAATATGTTCGATAACTTTAACGCAACAACGTTTATATAGGAAAGGAAGAAATATTAGAGATTTTTTTTATTGATATGTAAACTGCTGTCTGTGCATCCAAATATATTACATATCAATATTAATCATTCCAGGGAATCCAATACAAATCGAAAAAGACATCACGGAAAAGGTTACTAATTCAACATTGTTTAATAGTTTGCGTTAAGCATGCACCAAAATCGGAAATATCAAAATAATCGAACATGATGCCCACTTAGAGGGGGGTCGCCTATAAACAATACTACAATCAACATAACAAAGCTTTCAAAGTTCTGTGCAAAATTAGAATTAAAATTATCGTCTTCACGTTCAAAAGTGATGAACCAATGTTCAACTTTTCTGAAAATAAAGCGACCTGATATAGTATATTTTCACCATTGGAATCGGAAATCATCATCATCATAAACCTGAATAAGTGGATCTATTACTAAAATCAAGAATTTGTAATACTTTCTTTGGAGATGTTGGAGAAATTCTACTTAGATTGAAAATAAATTTCACATACATGTCAATAGGTACTATTGTTTTAACAATGTATTCTCGCTCGAATTAGTGAAAGATTGTATTTGATGCCGTATTTACAGCTTTTTTTCGTACAGTGCATATGGAGAAATGTTTAATATATTTGGGGCTGTTTGATTCAGTGTACTGATTGAAAAAGCTGTCATATGTGTATAAAAAAATTTGTAGTGAACTGTGAATCTTTTTTGCCACCGCAATATTACTGTGATGTCCCTCGTGAATCTCAAGAGTGATCCATATTGATATATCATATATTTGGTGCTTCGCAACACTTCTACTACTCAAGCTGCCTAGCAGCACTACATATCTGAAAACGTTGATTTCTCAATAGTTAAAAGTTGTGCATTACGGAACTCGCTTTTATTTTGTGCGCAATTTATGTCATTCATGTAGGTCTAAGTATTTGTTATCTGAAAGATAGTCATTCTCATGTTCATTTATGTCTGCCATCTCTCACCTACTTGTTTGTACGTCATTCGGTACATATTCGCATGAGGGCGCCATGCTCGCAAAAAACATTTGTCACTTAAGATTTGTTCGTCAAATGTGGGAGCTGGATATCCTAATAACGTAATATTACAGTTAATAGTATAATAGTCTCTATGTCAGAACATGTCACAGATCAAATCGTTTACTCAATCCCGAATTTTAAATGAAACGAGACGGAAACTATGGGAGCATCAATGAAGAATATAATGTAAAAATGTATTCTTATAGTTAGATATTTATGAAGAAACGAAATCTAAGGTAACGGCTTCCTATTTCATCTCATTTGTAACGACGTTACCTCAAAAGTCTGATCTAGCCACTAAAATCATTATAATTACTCCATATATCTGCTTAATCGCCTTGCTCCACATTGAGAACTGACTCACATCGCATTACATTTATATTCAAAAAACAGCCAAAAACACTTCTGATATGTTCACTACTATGTTTCTAATTTCATCTCAATGGATTTTCATTCATCTATTTATTGGTTGCGTTGGTTCTATATTCATCATATTCATTACCGATTGCGATCTAAACAAAATATTGCACTATTACGCACTCAGGTCCAAAATGTCAGAATTCTTCTTAAAAGGGTCTAATGACAACTATGAGACAACACATGATATTTTTAGAACCAGTTTGTAATCAATTCGACATTTGAAAATTCTTGGATGGTTTTCGTTTCCTTTCGTTTTCATTTATAATTTTACTGTAATGTAAATCGGGATTGGCTATTTCAAATATATGAAAATATCAGATGCACAGCCGATGTAACACATACACTTAACTGCGTTATGTTTACCAATACACCCAAACCTCCGTTTACGAACACTTTTTATACGTTACCTCTTTTTACGTACCTCTTTCTACCAAATAACGTAATCTTTTTTTACGAACCAAATCCCAAATAACGTAAACTTTTTTTTACGAACCTACTTCGTAAAAAGAGGTTTTGTCATTCATCGAAAGCGATTTCCGACTCCATGGAAACTACTACAATATGGCTATTTTTGAAACGGATTTAAAGACTAGATTCCGGAAAATGATGTTTGAGGTATTTTGGAAATCCAAGATGGCAACTTCCGGTTGATTGATATTCCTCGAAAACCCTTACAATATGGGTATTTTCGGAACGGAATTGATGAGTAGATGTCGGAAAATGATATTTGAGGTGGTTCTGAAATCCAAGATGTCGACTTCCGGTTTATCGATATTCCTTGAAAACCCTTGCAATATGGGTATTTTCGGAGCGGAATTGATGAGTAGATGTCAGAAAACAATGTTTGAGGTAGTTTTGAAATTCAAGATGGCGACTTCTGGTTTATCGATATTCCTCGAAAACCCTCACAATATGGGTATTTTCGGAACGTGGTTAATGAGTAGATGTCGGAAAACGATATTTGAGGTGGTTCTTAAATCCAAGATGGCGACTTCCGGTTGATTGATATTCCTTGAAAACCCTTGCAATATGAGTATTTTCGGAACGGAATTGATGATTAGATGTCGGAAAATGATGTTTGAAGTGGTTCTGAAATCCAAGATTGCGACTTCCGGTTTGTTGATATTCCTTGAAAACCCATACAATATGGGTATTTTCGGAACGGGATTGATGGGTAGATGTTCGAGAACGATGTTTGAGGTAGTTTTGAAATTCAAGATGGCGATTTCCGATTTGTTGATATTCCTTGAAAACCATTACAATATGGATATTTTCGGAACGGTATAGTGTTTTAAAGGAATACCAAGTTAAAGGAAAATGGCAAAAACTTTCAAAAGATACTAATAAACCGGAAGGCAAAAACTTTCAAAAGATACTAATAAACCGGAAGTCGCTGTTTTGCATTTCAAACCCACCTCAAATATAATTTTCCGACGTCTACTTTTAAATCTCTTTCCGAAAGTACCCATATTGTAAGGGGAAAATCATCAAGGAAAATCAACAAATCGGAAGTTACCATCTTGGATTTAAGAACCACCTCAAACATCGTTTTCTGACATCTACTCATAAATCCCGTTCCGAAAATACCCATATTCTAAGGGTTTTCAGGGAATATCAAGAAACCGGAAGTCACCATATTGGATGTTAGAACCACCTCAAACATCGTTTTCTGATATCTACTTATCAATCCCGTTCCGAAAATATCCATATTGTAAGGGTTTTCAAGGAATATCAACAAACCGGAAGTAGCCATCTTGAATTTCAAAACTACCTCAAACATAGTTTTCTGACATCTACTCTTCAATCCCGTTCCGAAAATACCCATATTGTAAGGGTTTTCGAAAAATATCAGGAAACCGGAAGTCGCCATCTTGGATTTCAGAACTACTTCAAACATCGTTTTTTGATATCTACTCATTAACCCCGTTCCGAAATTACCCATATTGTAAGGGTTTTCAAGGAATATCAACAAACCGGAAGTCGCCATCTCGAATTTCAAAACTACCTCAAACATCGTTTTCTGACATCTACTCATCAATTCCGTTCCGAAAATATCCATATTGTAAGGGTTTTCAAGGAATATCAACAAACCGGAAGTCGCCATCTTGGATTTTGAAACGAGCCCAAACATCATTTTCTTGCACTTACTCTTCACATCCGTTCCGAAAATAAACATATGATGCGCGGTTTCCACAATAATCGCACAAAACTTTTTTTACGAAGTATATTCCAAATAACGTAAACTTTTTTTACGAACCAAATACCAAATAACGTAAACTTTTTTTACGAACTACCTCTTTTTACGAACCCCCGTTTAGTTCGTAAATGGAAGTTTCGGTGTATCGGAACGATACCAGTGCTACTAGATTTGCCATAATAGATGTTTCATTAGTATTTAACACGCTCTTTCAAGCAATATTCGAAACCGAAACAGTTTGATTGAAATAGAAATATCAGTAATATAATTAAACTAATGTCACGGATACCAAACAAATACTTGTGGAAGGTAATTTAAAGAAGAAAATAAATTTTCTTTTCATAACACCATGAGAAAACTTGGCAGCCTTGCGATACGAAATGAGATGAAAACACGGCTCAATCAGGTGAATTCAGTGCAAATTTTCATCTCATATTTTTAAATATTTTCATTACTAATTTTAGAAGTTTTCAATCGTTGATTAAACAAGTGAAAAGTAAACATTACTAATTACGAAGTCATCCAACATTGAATAGTGATGTAATTATGTGAAATAGTGATTGTGTTTTAAGACGAATCAATTAGTAAATATTCAGAAACATGACAAACTCTAAAACTTGAGACGAAAATATTTTCTAAAATGGAAAATGAATTATATTGTGTTGTGGAACTCATCTTTGCTTTCTATATAAAGTTGCAAATTAAAAATTCAAGGGTAAATAAAATTATAAATGTGGTCAGTTTTCGAACACTTACAGTTAAGTCAGGTTAGTTCCAATCAGTAATATTATTTCCTTAATTGATTGGAAATATTACTACGTATTGATTTAAATGTTCATAGTCATGTATTTTCAATTGTATAGCATTGAAATGTTGATTAATAGCTAGCAATGTCCTATGTTGACTACTAAAACTCTCCGGCATATCGGATTTTCCTAACGTAGGTGACGGTTTGAAGGAGTAAGCGATATATAAAGGGGAAAATATCGCTCTGATTGATCAATCGATGCAAAAGCGTAGCTATTGGAAGCAAACTCTCGTGCAATTGCGGACTCACAAGTGTGACGATTGATGGAAAATGTCGATCATTAGAAATGTTGGTTTCTTGTTCCACATCAATAGCTCGAACAAACCCATGGGGCTGATTCTTGTAGGTTTTAATGGAGAAAACGATCGATGAAGGATTTTAAACCATTTTTTATGGGAAAGTGTTAAAAAAAAACAAATAAACATTGAAAACAGTTTGGTTCGGGTCCATTGAAAGGTATGATTTGTTATAATGTGAAGAGATGAGAAAGGAAAGTTTGAGGAACAGGTATTGCTTCGTGTGATTTTCAAGATGATGTGCACACAGTTCGAAAAAACCTGTCCTAATCCACCTAGTGGTGTAATGATGCCTTTCTCATATTACTCATATTTTCTAGAATAATAATAAGAAATTGCTCAAATTTTCTATAGTTGTAACTTTTTGTTAATATTGAGATAGTTCTCTCTTCACGAGAGCCCAATATCGCTCGATAGGTTATTGGGTGGATTCGCCTCTTTCAGTATAACATAGACTCCATTCGCTTTGTACTATTCCAAAACATCTTTGGCCTAGTGACTATATGGCAAACAGGCCAAAAAAAAACGAGTGAGCGTCATGACTGCGTAGGCTTTCTTCGCAGCATATTTACTTGTTTACCGTTCCGGTAGCTTTGGCTTGCTCGTTCACAGCTGCATATAACCTGCCAAACCAAATATTTTTTAGAAAACTTGGCCTGTTTTTTTGTCCTGAAATGATCATCTACGCCGTTTCGTTGCATAGCTGTATTAAAAGACAATCCGAGAAGCTGCTTAAAGTCTCCCAGTTCATAGGTTTCATCGACAATTATCACGCAGGAAAAAATCGTCAAATATTCGCGATACAACTTATGAGCTCGGGTTTTATCCGTCCCATGCTTTTAATCATTACGGTTCGGTTTTCACCTTGAACGACTTCATACCTTTCCGGTGCTTAAAAGTATAGACGGAAACTGCTGACATTTTTATTTTGCTAGTCACAGTGCTTACCGAGATAGATGTCAAACGTGTATCGAAAGATTTAAGAACGTTATGGGCAGTGCTGCAGGAAAACAAAGCTTTTTTGTAAGTTTCCCTAATGATAATTATTTTCGCACTTGTTCTTCTTCGATCTAAAATCTTGTAGTATCACCAAAAATTATTATTACACAATAAACAGTTTATTAGTTTGCGAAACATTTCATGCGTTGATAAAGTGTTTTCAAAGATATACGTATTTATTGCAAATAAGCCTTACATGTGCTAGTAGTGCTGTGAAAATTTGAGCAGCAAAAATCAAACAGTTTAGTTTTTTTTACATTGCCTAAGTGGAAATATAGAGTGCCTAAACGAAGACGAAAAGAAGTTTTGGCAATATCGTCTAGAGACAGGACTCGAACCGGCATTCTTGCACAATCCTTGCAAACGCGTATTTCCAATTACACGAGCCTTTAATGGACACGAGCCTGTAATGGACACAGCTCCAGAACAGCACCGAATACTTAAGGGCTGAGGCCAGTAGGTCGCTTATAACCACGTGGCACGCTCTGCGTATTACATTTCTTTCCATGCTCTCTCACATATGTGCAAAATGACTCTCGATGGGCAGGGTCAAGAAAGTTTTGATATTTTCGGTTACAACTTTGAATATAATAAAGCTACCGCTTGTTTGGCAGCCTTTCTGAGCCAATTTTATTTCTCTCTCATGTTTTGTTACGTTACCAGGAAACTGGAGCAGAAAAAATGGCATCGCCATAGAAATCGACTTACCTTCACAAAAATAACATTCACTTCATTTTTATCGCGACAACACCTATGTTTTTTATGCACTAATCGCATATAATTTTAATTTTCTAAATATTGTTAGGATAGATTTTTGATCCATGCTTTTGAAGGCGAGATATTCAATGAACAAGTTGAAAGACGGCGTTTTCAGCTATGCAATTCTTCCTGCAGAAAAAAGACTTTCCCGACCGTTAAAGTCAATGAATCATTCTGAAATTTTCACAGAACTATCTAAACTAATTTTCTAAGAGATTGTTAGTTGGATTTTTTATATATTCGTCACCGGTCGAGGTCGAGATCTCAGAGATGGCTGGACCGATTTTGATCAAACTAGTCGCAAATGAAAGGTCTCCCCGTCACCCAGAACACTATTGAATGGTTTTGAGATCGGATGTTTACTTTTTGAGTTATACGAAGTTTTATATCAAAATTGTTTTTTGACAGTATCTGTCACAATTGACCTTGGAAACAGAATATGTTTTCAGACTTAGATTCGGCACGGTAATAGCTATCCAACAAGCCATAGATTGTTAAAATCCGTCCATTTTTAACGAAGACATCGAAATTTTTGTGTAAACGACTTTTCCCCCTATTCCAGCAGTAGGAGTTTTGAGCGCTGTATGACAAAGAAATGCTTGGGAGCAACGGAAAACACGATTTTTTATACTGTTACATACATTTGTTTCTAAATACCCAAAAGACTGTGTACAGCATCCTTTTTCATGACATTTAGCCTCGGACCGATTTTAGCACGGCTCGTTTTTGGCAACATAATCGTTCGAATATGACATATATAAACCAGATGATGGCTGATTTTTTTTAAATTATATAATTTTAAACTACTTACAGCAATAAATGCTGGAAGAACATAACATCCATATACCATTCGAATCAGTTCGTCGAGATCAGCAAATGCGTATGTGACAAATAATTTCACTCAATTTTCTCGGAAAATTTCTTTTCTACAAATTCAGATTCATACAAAAAGTCGTATGCTCCCAAACGAAGTTCCTGAATCATGTTTGATTCCGAACTCTGGTTCCGGAACTACAGGATGATAGGTGAAACGAAATCAAAATTGTATAACTCATTCTTCTCGTAAATGGCTGAACCAATCTAAGATTCAAATGAAATCTAAGAATTATCTAATATTCAAATGAAAAGTTTCAAGATTCTGAAAAAACATCTTGCTCTTCAGTCAGATCCAACTTCCGGTTTCGGAGATTTTTAACTCATATTCCAATAAATAGTTATTAAAAAAAACTTCTTTGTTCGACATCATACCGAATTAAAAAGACTCGTGTCAATAGTTTTTGATTGTGTGAACGAGAAATATAAGGTTTGAACGTATTAATTCCATTTACTGACTATGACCAACACATTATGCTATCATTTTTACAACCACAGGCCCTCTAGCGTTTCACTAGTAGCTGAATGAATGTGTCCAAACCGTGTAATTACTCAAGTATCATCCATTCCTATACACAACTATGACTGCATTCTACATTTCCACGGTTCTGTTGAAGATACTTTCGAAATGAAATTTTCGCCCATTAAAAACCGTTCCAACCGCAACTATTAAAAATTCAAAGTCATGTCAAAGTCACACAGCCGAACTATGTGAAACCTATTTCCCTAGATTTTTATCTCTTTTTTTTTTCTTATACAGGCAAGACAGGACAACGTTACTGTAGTCAGACAGCTATGGAAACCGCAATTTTCATTCCGACCGTCGCAGACTACTTCAACTTCTATGTCAGTAACCGGCAAATGGCATATGAATCCGAAGGAAATATTTTAGCATCCGTAAGGTTCTGCCTGGTGGTTGGGGAAGAAAAATACAACTACTTCTTGTTAAATTCTTTCGCTCGACCGGTTCCTGAATGGGCTTGCAAAGATAGCCGCTAGAGAGCAGGGAAAATAGATGACTTGGTGGAACTTTTTTTTTCGTTCACGACCGGATCCAGCACAAATATAAGATGAGATGTTTGACGAGAAATGAAATGAATATCTTATATCATTCAATTTTTTATGCAACCCGAACTTGCTAACTCGAGAACGGTTCGCTCTAATGATACAGCTTTCCCAGACGCATTGGCAGTTGACAAACTCATAAAAAGTGACAAGTAACACTCTCGCCTAACATGCATTCCCATCTACCACTTGTTGGTGGATGGTGCAACCATAGTCGAAACGCCTGCGAGGTAGACCGACTGCACGACACAAACCTATGTCTGTACACTATAATCCCTTCCGGAGCCACCAGCCGCATGATGTCAATTTGCGTCGGTCTGCATTCCGGTTTCTGTCATACGACAAATCCAAACAACGTCTCGCTGCACGGACTGTTTGATTTGACCCGACTACACGTAATTGATTTTAATTGTCGCAAAAATCGACTAAGCAAAATGAACTACAGTTGATCTCAACGAATGATTCGACATGTATACACACACACATACGAACATGCAGCATGCAGGAAAGCTCCGGAAAGGGTATTAATATTTGCGTATCCTCTGATGTCCGACTGAATAACCAAGTCCCATAGCGGATGATTGCAATTTAGATTGTAATATGTCCGCTCCGGCTGTGATACACTGACTGAGTACGACTGCCTGGTGTGATCTCTCTGTGAACTTCACCGGTTTACCATGGATGTTGTGGTGATTCTGTTCTTCAGAATGAAATTCCATTCCTACATTCATAGGTGCATCGATTCTTTGAAAAATCCAAATTTTATTGGGTGATATAATTCGTCTGGGCTTGTTCAATGCGGATGTTGCATACTTTCAGGTGTTTCATCTTAATCTCGTGTTTGTTATAACAGTTATAACGAGTACATATCCTAGCATGTCTAACTCAGCGGTGGCTGCCATTGTTCAATGGAATATAAACTTATTTCCCCAAACCTCAACTTGAATTTACCACAAACACAGTTTGTTTCAAACTCAATTTGAACTCGTGATAGTGATAAAGACAACAACTGCTTTCTATGCGGAAGGCACGCGTGCCTTGGAGAACTGTAAGTACGCTCATCTATAAAATCTACGTGTCTGGTGAGATAATGGAAACGAATTGCAATACTGGTGTTGGTAGCATAATACATGATATTGTAGAAAGTGAGGCAGCAACTGCACAGTTTTCACTTTCCACCATGCAAAGTCAAGTGGAAAACTTTAGCTAAATTGCAGTTCGCTCGGGTAGATTATGAATAACGATCCGTGGGGCACCGTTCAGGGAGCAGTTGGTAGGAAATTAGATAATTTATACGAATTAACAGATTACACAAGCTGTTAGAGTTAAGGAAAGCAATTCTTATTAGCTTAGTGTTTTTGCTACCAAGCAGTTGCACATTTGCACAACTACAATAAATAAATACATAAATAATAAAATGTACAAAGTAATGTAAGTAAATAATGTACCTCTTTTATAACACGTCACCGCAAGATATAGCATGGAACAGTGAGGTTTAAACAGTTTATCCAATTTGTTCGTAGAGGACGTAATAATTTAATTCATTTCGTTTATTTATACTCGGCATAAACCTAGTAGTGGTCGTTCGCCGGGTGCAGCCGTAATAAACTGTTCCTACTTCGACACAATTCAAGTACAGTTCCGAATCTACAGCATATATCTGTATGAAAAGCTAAGCGTATGTTTGCCAGATTGAATCGTTTATCAACAATGCTGTAGAATAAAGTCCAAAAGAAAAGTCGCGTCTCTTGTCGCCATTTCTAATATGGCAAACTTCCACGGTATTATTATTACGACTTCGTAAGCATACTGTATATCATATCAGAAAAAACCGTGCCACCAATCGGGGAAACATCACACATCTTTCAATAAGCCCTGTGACTAAATAAAAAAAACTTTTTGTTTGCTCAAAATAGATTTGTTTTTCATCAATATATTTCCTTCAAGAGCAATACAATCATACCAACGCTTCTTCGAACTTCTCGAATGCCATCGACTTGTGAATCGGTGAATTGTCTTGATGAAGCAGTGGGGTTTGGTTTTTATGCCCTTTCGAAACGTTGACGTCGATATGCGGTCGTTTTTTCTTGATTTTTGCCTTCAAACAATCTAGTAACACTGTGTATAATTCGCATTTGTTTTTTGTTTCTCAAGACAGTTGGTGAAGGTAATACCATATTCATCCCCAAATTATTGAAGTCACAACCTTCTAAGCTGACTGTTGTGTCTTTTGACACTTCGGACGTAGTTCACCACTCAAATGGTGGTCGTTTTGATTTCGAAGTTAAATGATGGATCCAAGTTTCATCCAATGTCATATATCAACGCAAAAAATCTTATTCATTACCTACGAACATGACCAAAGCCATTGCTCTGAATCATCAACACGTTGTAATTTTTGATCGACTGTGAGTAAATGCGACACCGAATCGACAAGAATTTTCTCATGGTCAAAAGTATAATTATAATCACACCGACTTCTGATATCTTTTCGGCCTCAGCTATATCACGCAATTTTTATTTACGAATATAAATAACCAATTTTTGGATTTTTCTATGTTTTCCGGATTAACTACAGTGTGACGTCCAGAACGTTCCCCAGCATCGGTGTCTGTACTAAATTCCGCATAGTAATAATGGTTCTATTCCATGGAGCAGAATCCGCATAACACCATTGAAGCCATTGCTGAGTTCGTAAAGTATTTTTTCAGTGCAGTGAAGCAGTGATAAATTAACACACGGTATTGTTTTGAATCCATTACTTTGAAAATTACAAAAGTAGTTTTAATAAAATGACTGTCATTTATTGATGAGTAATGCTATGAAATTTCACATATAGTCTTTTGAAAGTTGGTACACAAAATATGTAGTATGAATTCGACAATCATACCGTTATCTGTGTGTCAATAACACGACTTAATGAGTAATGTGTATTGTTTTTTTAATTTCCATAATAAACTGTTCACGGTTGAAAATCCTCTGTCGGTACCATGATTGAGAAATTATAAAAATCATAAAACATGTCTTCTTATGGGATCATGCCTATTATTGTTGACTCTATGAGCAAAATGATGAGTTATTACTCAAAATATGAATCATTTTGCTCATAAAATCATTAATAATAGATATGATTCCATGAAAAGACATGATTCATGATTTTCATAATTCCTTAGTCATGGTACCGGTAATGGATTTGTATCCGTGTGTAGATGCCTTGTTTAGCGGTTAACCGTCATGGACGAATTGCGTCACGCCAAATTAAAAAAAACTTATTTGTAATTCATTTTTGAATTGAAACAGGCAAGTTATTACAAAATTGATAAATAAATCCTGACATTGAACCACTAAAAAATTAAATGAAAATCAACCGCAATTTGCGAACATGTTACGTCAACTTTTGGTATTAAAGGAGTAAGCGATATATCAATGGGAAAGCATCGCTCTGATTGGTCAATCGATGCCAAAGCGTAGCTATTGGAATCTATAGGCGAGTCTATAAATATAAGCGCAATTATAGGTAACGTTTCAGTCCTACGTGTAGCATGCCAGAGGTAGGTTGTTGCTAGACAGCAAGACAGAAAGCACTATAAAACGTTCGTATGAAATTCCATGTTATGTCGTTTTCACCGGGAAGAGAAGCTTAAATATCGAAATCCGTATCGCAGTATGTACAAAGATATAATTGCATACATTTGAGATACAGACATAATTTCGTCGGCTACAACTTACTCTTTCAGTCGTAAGCCACGCGGGTCTCTGCTGTATACAGGTGGCGTCCGTAACCGTGACCGCCCGACTTTGGCCGCTTCGACGAGGGTTGGTCCTCCCAGCAACTGGTGCAGTTCATGGTTCATTCGCCTTCTCCACGTACCGTCTTCCATCCGAACTCCGCCGAAGATGGTTCGCAACACCTTCCGTTCAAAAACACCTAGTGCGCGTTGATCCTCCGCAAGCATTGTCCAGTACTCATGCCCATAGAGGATAACCGGTCTAATCAGCGTTTTGTAGATAGTTAACTTCGTACGACGGCGAATTTTTCTCGATCGAAGCGTCCTGCGCAGTCTAAAATAAGCACGATTTCCTGACAATATGCGTCTCTGAATTTCTCTGCTGGTGTCATTATCGGCAGTCACCAGTGAGCCCAAGTACACGAACTCGTCGACCATTTCGATTTCATCACCACCAATCAGAACTCGTAATGGGTGGCTGACGTTATCTTCTCTCGAGTTCCTGCCTTTCATGTACTTTGTCTTTGACACATTGATGTCTAGTCCGATCCGCTTGGCCTCAGCTTTTAGCCCGATGTACGTATCTTCCATCTTCTCAAAGTTGCGTGCTATAATATCAATATCATCAACGAAACCCAGTAACTGGACGGACTTTCTGAAAATCGTGCCACTCGTGTCTATCCTCGCTCTTCTTATCACACCCTCCAAAGCAATGTTGAATAGCAGACACGAAAGGCTATCACATTGCCGTAGCCCTCTGTGAGTTTCGTCGGCTACAAAACAAATACAAATCAAGACAAACAGAGTCTATATTCTGGGTTCGCGTGTTCAGTGTTGGTTCCTAATAAAGATCTAAGCAGATTCTCGTGCAATTGCGGATTCAAAAGTGTGACGATTGATTGAACTGTTTGATTGAAAATGTCGATCATTCGAAATTTTGGTTCTTTGTTCCACCTCAATAGCTCGAACCCCATGAGGTTGATTCTTGTAGATTTATTTTCATTAATACGTTTATTTCATTACGCAATAAAAAAAAATTTCTTCGCCGTACTATCCACCGTATATAGTACTTTAAACCTAATATGTACATCGAACACAGTCACAACGGTTAGTATTTGATAAAGCACATTACTACTGTTTTCCTTAAATATAATAAGAGCAATTCCAGAAATGTTTAGCAGATCATCAGACTCGACTTTCTCCGCTTTAGATGAAACTTTGCACATGGCTTTAGTAATGCAAACCATTACTTTTGAACCGATGGAAAGGTCAATCCGACTCGCGACTGATTTTTAAAAAGCGCGTATGTATTTTTGCATTTTACCAAAAATGCCTTTTTCAAATCGTTGTAACTCGGAAACCGTTAATCATACAAAAATGGCGTTCAGGAAGAAGTTGTAGGGAATCAATAGGGCACTCTAAAAAAATATATACTGGAAATTTTTTTTTTCAATAATTTTAAAATGAACAAAAAAAATAGGGTTTCGATTTTTTTTTTTTTGATAATTTTTATTTTACAGCTCTTATTAAAACCTACAGATTGATGGCTATCCCATCCGTGCCTTTTAAAAAATGAAGAAGTTACAGCTAAAACAATTTACAGATATATTCAAAATTTAAGTTCTCGTTGAAAGATAATCATTTGAGCAGTAGAATATTATTCTACAGGTTAAAGGCAATAAATTTGTTCATGATATCCTTTCTTCTAAAAGTTGCTGTTCTTGAGATACTTGGATATTCAATTATAACACCATTTTTTATATTTCCATGAATTGTTTGTTTGCTTGCTATATCTACAATTATTACATGTACATGAAAAATTCTTAATTATATTTAATTTTTTTTTATGTCTGACGGAGCTGCCTCGCAGTACAAAAACAGAAAAAATTTTGCAAGTCTCTGTTAATTTAAATCAATGTATAACATTAATGCTGAGTGGCATATTTTTGCAACTTTTCATGGTAAAGGACCATGTGATGCACTCGGGGATAATTTAAAGCGAATGGCTAAACTACATGAACACCCAATCGCAACTGCAAAACAATTATATGAATGGGCAGAGCAGAGACGTCGAGATGCATTCACGACCATGTCTTTTTATTACGTGTCACAAGACGAATATGAACGGGGTGTGACCGAGTGGAGTAGTGTTTATAAGGATACCACAATGATTCCAGACACACAGAAATACCATTCTTTCGTTCCGATTTCAGAAACCACAATCGTCACAAGACTGTGTTCGAATGACGATGCACGTAGTTTTCATATAATTTTAAAAAACTTAAAACCTTCAATATAATTTAAAATTATTCATGTACATGTAATAATTGTAGATATAGCAAGCAAATAAACGATTCATGAAAATATAAAAAAAGGTGTTATAATTAAATTTCCAAGTGTCTCAAGAACATCTACTTTTAGAAGAAAGGATATCATGAACAAAGGCTATAGCAGGATAAGCATGTAAAATCTGCCCCCAAAGGGAATTCATATTGTTATACCACATTCGAAAGGTCATAGACTGTATACAATTTTCTCAAAGTTTCAACCCTTTAACTGCCATATTGACGGAGCTAGGGTGGTTCTATTGATTTTTATTTTATTTGATTTTTGAAGAAACTGCATGTTTAAGGCATTATGGGGATGCTTCACAATTTTTTTCAAAATTTTTGAAGATGTATTTCTTTCATTAAAAAATACTAGAAAATTTTGAAACATATTTTTTCTCTCTTCCAATTTTTGCACCATCCTGGATTTTTTAGTGATAAATAAAGAAATTTTGGACATGTTAAAGTGGTATGTTTCCATATTTTTTAAAAATGTGGACGACCAAAAAATTTGATTTTTTTCTAAAAAATTAATAACAGTCGACCATGCGTCCCCATCAAATTCTGAGAGAAGGAAACGCATGGTGCTTTTTTCTAGTAGTTTATGCAACTCAAGCGCGGGGCTTAGAAATCAAAGTAACGAAAAGGAGGAAATGAGTTTCAACCTTTGCATAATACATACACGATCATACTCCGGGTACAACCTAGAAAGCTACAAAGCAAGAACTTACTGTTATGTGATTCATATATGAATGGTAGTAATATATGAACGTCGCGAGTATCACACATATGCAGTTCGGTTACGGCAGTCAAGAACTAGAGCGGGTGTCAGTTTTTTATGTGTTGCTGATGGATGTAATGAAAGAATAGTGAAAGAAAGAATGAAGATTTCATTACAGCGTCAAAAGTTATCATAAAGATATGTTATCGAGGGATGTCTATAGTTTTCTGGAAAAATGTGTGATAAAGATAAAATTGAAGTTTTGTGTTTGAAAACGTCAATCGAATATCTTCATGATGGTTTTCATGGTTTGTAGACTGATAGCGCTATATATTTTTATATTTATTCTAAACTTTGAAACAACAACAGATATAAAAAAATAGTGATGCGTTATTTTTCGTTTTTGAGTTATAACCTTTGCATAATTTCAAATCAAGCATTTATCGACCATGTCTATTAAAAACTTGATTCGCTGAATCGATCTCTTTAATTTTTGGGTATATTGTGTTGAAAGCTCCATATTTCCCAGAAAATATCTGAGAATACATAATTAACTCAGTAAGTGATTTTCACTCTCAGAGAAACGCTTCAAGGTTTTTACAGGTTTAATAATTTTGTTCAAATTGCGAACGGGAAGTTCTAATAAGATAATATTATCAATCCGAGAACGAGAGCAACAAGTATCGGAATATCGTATCTCTGGAATAGAAGCTTTTGAAAAGGATGTTCTGCCAAGTAATTTTGGATTTAAAGCTTTATCACGAGATGACCCAATTGAGACACACAGATCACAAAAAAGCTATTCGGGCCGGTAATAAGTCTCATTTTTAAAAGCTTACAAGTACTATATCGAGTACACTACAAATTCGACTGGATATTTGGGAATCCAGCGCCGTTGCTGTGAATGCGTTATTGGCAATAGAACTGTTGGTTGCTGTTCACACGAGGCCGCCATTATTCACTACCTTTCCTTATGCTAGGTTTTTATCCAGAATTGTGAGACCGGCGAAAATATTGTCAGAAATGCTTAAATCAGAACAGCTACCAAGTGACGATGATAATTCTATAGAATAAACGAAAAGAATCAGAGAGAAAATGTGTGCATTGAAACAGCAATGTATTTTTATAACATTTTTATCCCATTTCCTATTTAAATGAAAAATACAGTCAATAATTTTCAGAAATTTTTTCGTGACCTTTCTTACATAAAACTTCTTAATCATTTCATAAAGACAATTGAAGTTTCAATTTAATAATTGACCCTTTTGAGTCTTAGTTCTGACTCCTACTGCGTCCAAGTGGGTTATGAAATCAACCACAAAATGTATAAAAATTTCAGGTTATTTTAAAATTTATAGCAGTTCATCGTTTGGTTTAAATAATATGATATTTGAAAAATAAGAGGAATATGCTTTATTAAACTCAAATTGATGTGACTATATTAGTATTATATTAGGATAAGAATTCTATGTAAAAGTGATGCTACGGCGAAGAACAACTTATGTAAATTGCCTTAAGAAATAAACGTATTCATGGAAAAACAATTCTAAGAAATCGATTCCAACCTTCATCAGTGGCCACTTTTGATTGACACCAACATAAAAAAGAAAACATTAAATTCACTGCTGTTTCAACTCGCTATGTATTTAGTGAAATGTACAGAGCTGGCAAAAAGAAAACCGCGTTGTACGAGACCCAACAGTGCAAAACGATTTGACCATTTCATGAAACACTATCGAATGATCGAATTTTATGCAGTCACCCGCTCTAGTTCTTGACTGCCGTAACCGAACTGCATATGTGTGATACTCGCAACGTTCATATATTACTACCATTCATATATAAACCACATACCAGTAAGTTCTTGCTTTGTAGCTTTCTAGGTAATACCCGAAATATGATCGTGTATGTATTATGCAAAGGTTGATACTCATTTCCTTCTTTTCGTTACTTTGATTTCTAAGCCCTGCGCTTGAGTTGCATCATAAACTACTAGAACAAAGCACCATGCGTTTCCCTTTTAAGAGAACTTTATGGGAACACATGGTCGACTACTATTAGAAACTGCTAAGATAAAGCACCATGCGTTTCCTTCTCTCAGAATTTGATGGGAACGCATGGTCGACTGTTATTGATTTTTTAGAAAAAATTAAATATTTTGGTCGTCCACATTTTTAAAAAATATGAAAACATACCATTTTAACATGTCCAAAAATTCTTTATTTATCACTAAAAAATCCAGGGTGGTGCAAAAATTGGAAGAGGGAAAAAATATGTTTCAAAATTTTCTAGTATTTTTTAATGAAAGAAATACATCTTCAAAAATTTTGAAAAAAATTGTGAAGCATCCCCATAATGCCTGAAACATGCCTGATTTTTTTCAAATTTTTCGGAGAAGCAGTTTCTTCAAAAATCAAATAAAATAAAAATCAATAGAACCACCCTAGCTCCGTCAATATGGCAGTTAAAGGGTTGAAACTTTGAGAAAATTGTATACAGTCTATGACCTTTCGAATGTGGTATAACAATATGAATTCCCTTTGGGGGCAGATTTCACATGCTTATCCTGCTATAGCCTTTATTGCCTTTAACCTGTAGAATAAAATTCTACTGTTTAAATGATTATCTTTCAACGAGAACTTGAAATTTCGAATATATCTGTAAATTGTTTTAGCTGTAACTTCTTCATTTTTTGAAAGACACGGATGGGATAGGCATCAATCTGTAGGTTTTAATAAGAGCTTTAAAAAAAAAAGTATCAAAAAAAATCGAAACAATGATTTTTTTGTTTATTTTTTTTGGTTCATTTTGAAATTATTGAGAAAAAAAATAATTTTTTTTTCAGTTTATTTTTTTTTTAGAGTTCCCAACCGATTTCCTACAACTTCTTCCTGAACGCACTTTTTGTACAATTAACGGTTTTCGAGTTACAACGATTTGAAAAAGGCAATTTTGGTGAAATGCAAAAATACATACGCCCTTTTTAAAAATCAGACGTGAGTCGGATGGACCTCTCAATCGGTTCAAAACTTATGGTTTGCCATACTGAAGCCATATTTTTTAAAAATGTGGACGACCAAAAAATTTGATTTTTTTCTAAAAAATTAATAACAGTCGACCATGCGTCCCCATCAAATTCTGAGAGAAGGAAACGCATGGTGCTTTTTTCTAGTAGTTTATGCAACTCAAGCGCGGGGCTTAGAAATCAAAGTAACGAAAAGGAGGAAATGAGTTTCAACCTTTGCATAATACATACACGATCATACTCCGGGTACAACCTAGAAAGCTACAAAGCAAGAACTTACTGTTATGTGATTCATATATGAATGGTAGTAATATATGAACGTCGCGAGTATCACACATATGCAGTTCGGTTACGGCAGTCAAGAACTAGAGCGGGTGTCAGTTTTTTATGTGTTGCTGATGGATGTAATGAAAGAATAGTGAAAGAAAGAATGAAGATTTCATTACAGCGTCAAAAGTTATCATAAAGATATGTTATCGAGGGATGTCTATAGTTTTCTGGAAAAATGTGTGATAAAGATAAAATTGAAGTTTTGTGTTTGAAAACGTCAATCGAATATCTTCATGATGGTTTTCATGGTTTGTAGACTGATAGCGCTATATATTTTTATATTTATTCTAAACTTTGAAACAACAACAGATATAAAAAAATAGTGATGCGTTATTTTTCGTTTTTGAGTTATAACCTTTGCATAATTTCAAATCAAGCATTTATCGACCATGTCTATTAAAAACTTGATTCGCTGAATCGATCTCTTTAATTTTTGGGTATATTGTGTTGAAAGCTCCATATTTCCCAGAAAATATCTGAGAATACATAATTAACTCAGTAAGTGATTTTCACTCTCAGAGAAACGCTTCAAGGTTTTTACAGGTTTAATAATTTTGTTCAAATTGCGAACGGGAAGTTCTAATAAGATAATATTATCAATCCGAGAACGAGAGCAACAAGTATCGGAATATCGTATCTCTGGAATAGAAGCTTTTGAAAAGGATGTTCTGCCAAGTAATTTTGGATTTAAAGCTTTATCACGAGATGACCCAATTGAGACACACAGATCACAAAAAAGCTATTCGGGCCGGTAATAAGTCTCATTTTTAAAAGCTTACAAGTACTATATCGAGTACACTACAAATTCGACTGGATATTTGGGAATCCAGCGCCGTTGCTGTGAATGCGTTATTGGCAATAGAACTGTTGGTTGCTGTTCACACGAGGCCGCCATTATTCACTACCTTTCCTTATGCTAGGTTTTTATCCAGAATTGTGAGACCGGCGAAAATATTGTCAGAAATGCTTAAATCAGAACAGCTACCAAGTGACGATGATAATTCTATAGAATAAACGAAAAGAATCAGAGAGAAAATGTGTGCATTGAAACAGCAATGTATTTTTATAACATTTTTATCCCATTTCCTATTTAAATGAAAAATACAGTCAATAATTTTCAGAAATTTTTTCGTGACCTTTCTTACATAAAACTTCTTAATCATTTCATAAAGACAATTGAAGTTTCAATTTAATAATTGACCCTTTTGAGTCTTAGTTCTGACTCCTACTGCGTCCAAGTGGGTTATGAAATCAACCACAAAATGTATAAAAATTTCAGGTTATTTTAAAATTTATAGCAGTTCATCGTTTGGTTTAAATAATATGATATTTAAAAAATAAGAGGAATATGCTTTATTAAACTCAAATTGATGTGACTATATTAGTATTATATTAGGATAAGAATTCTATGTAAAAGTGATGCTACGGCGAAGAACAACTTATGTAAATTGCCTTAAGAAATAAACGTATTCATGGAAAAACAATTCTAAGAAATCGATTCCAACCTTCATCAGTGGCCACTTTTGATTGACACCAACATAAAAAAGAAAACATTAAATTCACTGCTGTTTCAACTCGCTATGTATTTAGTGAAATGTACAGAGCTGGCAAAAAGAAAACCGCGTTGTACGAGACCCAACAGTGCAAAACGATTTGACCATTTCATGAAACACTATCGAATGATCGAATTTTATGCAGTCACCCGCTCTAGTTCTTGACTGCCGTAACCGAACTGCATATGTGTGATACTCGCAACGTTCATATATTACTACCATTCATATATAAACCACATACCAGTAAGTTCTTGCTTTGTAGCTTTCTAGGTAATACCCGAAATATGATCGTGTATGTATTATGCAAAGGTTGATACTCATTTCCTTCTTTTCGTTACTTTGATTTCTAAGCCCTGCGCTTGAGTTGCATCATAAACTACTAGAACAAAGCACCATGCGTTTCCCTTTTAAGAGAACTTTATGGGAACACATGGTCGACTACTATTAGAAACTGCTAAGATAAAGCACCATGCGTTTCCTTCTCTCAGAATTTGATGGGAACGCATGGTCGACTGTTATTGATTTTTTAGAAAAAATTAAATATTTTGGTCGTCCACATTTTTAAAAAATATGAAAACATACCATTTTAACATGTCCAAAAATTCTTTATTTATCACTAAAAAATCCAGGGTGGTGCAAAAATTGGAAGAGGGAAAAAATATGTTTCAAAATTTTCTAGTATTTTTTAATGAAAGAAATACATCTTCAAAAATTTTGAAAAAAATTGTGAAGCATCCCCATAATGCCTGAAACATGCCTGATTTTTTTCAAATTTTTCGGAGAAGCAGTTTCTTCAAAAATCAAATAAAATAAAAATCAATAGAACCACCCTAGCTCCGTCAATATGGCAGTTAAAGGGTTGAAACTTTGAGAAAATTGTATACAGTCTATGACCTTTCGAATGTGGTATAACAATATGAATTCCCTTTGGGGGCAGATTTCACATGCTTATCCTGCTATAGCCTTTATTGCCTTTAACCTGTAGAATAAAATTCTACTGTTTAAATGATTATCTTTCAACGAGAACTTGAAATTTCGAATATATCTGTAAATTGTTTTAGCTGTAACTTCTTCATTTTTTGAAAGACACGGATGGGATAGGCATCAATCTGTAGGTTTTAATAAGAGCTTTAAAAAAAAAAGTATCAAAAAAAATCGAAACAATGATTTTTTTGTTTATTTTTTTTGGTTCATTTTGAAATTATTGAGAAAAAAAATAATTTTTTTTTCAGTTTATTTTTTTTTTAGAGTTCCCAACCGATTTCCTACAACTTCTTCCTGAACGCACTTTTTGTACAATTAACGGTTTTCGAGTTACAACGATTTGAAAAAGGCAATTTTGGTGAAATGCAAAAATACATACGCCCTTTTTAAAAATCAGACGTGAGTCGGATGGACCTCTCAATCGGTTCAAAACTTATGGTTTGCCATACTGAAGCCATGTGCAAAGTTTCATCCAATTCGGAGAAGGTCGATTATGGTTTTGTCACTTTTTCGTCTACTCATTCCTAGAATTTCTCTTATTAACATTTTGGTATTCATTAGTCAATTTACTCAAAAACACTGTTTTTATCAAACGATTAGATGCTTTAAAAAATATTTATTTTTATACTGTACATTTCAGGCAAGTTTCTAACAATATATAAAATTTATTCAAAGCAAAATAGCTGCCTATTGGTTAAATTAATGGAAGAGGAAGGAGGCGTACATAAAATTAAATAAAAATTGAACTGAAACTCCAATGGTCTTAATGGAATGATAAAGAAGTTTCATGTATGGAAGGGCACGACAATCAAGAATGTCGCGAAATGAGGATCCACAATTGGATCCTAATCAAATACAGTAGTAGGTTTGGATAAAGCTTTAATAAATCGATGTTAGTTACATCTCTAACTCTTTCGGTTACTATATAAATTGCAGTACAATACCTTATGTACTCTTTTTCATTTTATTATAAATTCGTTGAAATCTATCAATGTGAGTTCCATTTCGGACTCGTGGTACCTACAAAGACCTACAAATCGGTGCATTTTATGTCAGATACTGAATGTACACACAACTTAAGAACTGATTAACTACACTTTGGTGCGTCGTAATAGCAGGCTTTTGAAAATCATAATGATAATTTGATTTTATCCAAATAAAAAATGGTGTTTTTTTGCAAATCGACTTTGAGTTTTCAAATCATTCTATCATTCAGAACTAAATAATATTATAAGAAATTTTCTTATCTGATTCTAATGCTGTTTATTCAACTGTATTTCATTTGAAGATAGAAGTACTGGATCAATTGGTAAAATTGGAATAACTCATCAATAACGATATAAGATATAATAACTAATTCAGATGCTAAACAGATATTGTACAATTTGTTGATTCTCTAGATGAAATATCGTTATGATAGCACAGAAACGTCAAGACAAGATATGATGGTAAAATTTGTTATTATTTTGATCTTTGTTTGCCATTTACATCTACCCGGGAAGCGAACGATGATCATTACCATTTTGATATTCAAGCAACACTGCTCTCCACCGCCACCATTTCACTCCACACCTGGGTGAAATCTGTTTCACCGCCCTGATCATATCACTTCTAATCAAACTTTACCTATAATGAGAAAAGGTTAAATGTTTACATTTGTTTTACAAAGAAGTTAAGTGTTTTTCCTCTGGTGAAGTCCGTTAGGCATCATCCTCCTCTGCACATTGAGCTTGAATGGAATCGATCGTTGAACAATTGCAAGATATCTCACATTGTCAGATATAATTTTAAAAGAGCTGACCACAATAGTATTATTGCATTTCTTACAAGCATTGACTGGAGTGTAATTTTCGACAATGGCGATGTTAATCTTGCAGCTCAAACATTTTCCAACGTTCTGATGTATGCTGTTGACCAATATGTCCCTAAACAAATTAGTAAGCCACCCGAACAAGTACCGTGGCAAACCGTAGAACTACGATGACTGAAAAGGTTAAAAAGGACAGCATTGAAGAAATATTCTAAGAAAGGAGGTTTGTTGCTCCGGCAAAACTACGTAGAAATCAACAAAGTTTACAAAAAGACAGCTGAACGTTGTTATGCCAACTATTTACGCAGTGTACAGAGGAGATTAAAGTCTAATCCAAAATCATTCTGGAAGCACGTTAACGAGCAAAGGAAGGAGTCAGATCTTCCTTCATCTATGTTTTACAATGAACAGACAAGTTCTAGCATGCAGGAAATTTGCGAAATGTTCATGAAAAAATTCTCTGAAATATTTTCTAGAGAAATCTTAGCACCTTCCCAAATCACCCAGGCGGCACTTAACGTTCCCGTTTTGGGACAGTCAATGAATTCAATGAACATAAGCGCAAGTTCCGTAAAAACAGCCATCGCAAAAATGAAGTCTTCATACTCTGCTGGACCCGACGGTATCCCGGCAGTTATTTTGAAGCGATGCTCTAGTGGTATTATAGTACCTCTATGTCTTCTGTTCCGACTGTCACTCATGACTGGAGTATTTCCTGATATCTGGAAATCTGCTTATATGTTTCCTGTGCACAAAAAAGGAGACAAGAAGAACGTCGACAATTACCGTGGTATCACCGCTCTTAGCGCCATTCCTAAATTGTTTGAGCTTATCGTTTTGGAACCTATTTTTAATCACTGCAAGCAGTACATCGTTGAAACTCAACACGGGTTCATGCCGAAACGCTCAACGGCCACTAACTTACTAACTTTCACGACGTTTATAACGGATGCTATGTCTAAAGGTCATCAAACGGACGTTGTCTACACGGATCTCTCTGCTGCTTTTGATAAAATTAATCACGCTATCACAATTGCCAAATTGGACAGACTGGGCTTCGGTTCCAACATTCTTCGGTGGATTCAATCGTATCTTTGCAATCGACGACTGGCGGTTAAGATCAATGAAAATGTTTCCAAGGAGTTTTTTGCTTTTTCTGGTATTCCACAAGGCAGTCATCTCGGACCACTGATATTTCTACTGTATTTCAACGACGTGAACTTTTCATTGAAAGGTTCACGATTATCTTTCGCGGACGACCTAAAGTTATTCCAAATTATCAAGACTCTTGAAGATGCCTGTCTCCTTCAAAGTGAGCTTGAAATTTTCTCCGAGTGGTGTGAAATTAATAAAATGACGCTAAATACCAGCAAATGCTCGATTATCACCTTCACACGAAAAAAAACACCAATTCGTTTCAATTATTGTCTTCGAGGATCAGTGATTGATAGAGTCAATTGTGTCAAAGATCTTGTCGTTCTACTCGACGAACAATTGAATTACAAGCAGCATATTTCGTACATCGTGGCAAAAGCTTCTCGTTGTCTAGGATTTGTCATGAGAACCGCCAAGCAATTCACAGATATATATTGTTTGAAATCTCTCTACTGCTCGCTTGTACGGTCAACACTCGAATATTGTTCGTCAGTATGAAACCCTCACTTTCATAATGGAGCTTTAAGACTTGAATCAATACAGCACAGATTCGTTCGTTTCGCTCTTCGTCGTTTACCCTGGAATAACCCTCACCAGCTGCCTAGTTATGAAAGCCGTGCGATGCTCATCGGACTCGATACTCTACAAGTACGCCGAGATCTGTTCCGTGCAATGCTGATTGCCGATATTTTGACGAACAATATTGATTGCCCTGCACTACTTAGTTAAATCAACATCAACGTTCGTTCTAGAGCTCTTCGCAACAACAACCTCCTCAGAATGCCTCTACGTCGTACTAACTACGGAATCAACGGTGCCGTTATTGGATTGCAGCGAACCTTCAATGGCGTTTCTATGGGACTCGATTCCCATTTTCCTCGTAGCAGAATAAAAGCGAATTTCTTGAATATTCTTAGAAATAATCATTAGGACTTTAGTTTGTCTGTTGATTTAAAATATATATATAAATAAATAAATCTGAAAGGTCTCAAGATGCCATAAAAAGCAAAAAAAAAAATACTCAAAACATAAAATCTCATTTTATATTTTTCTTTGTACTGATCTTGTTTCCATGAGGTGATGCTTCCATGATAATTCTTGATCTGTCGCATTTTTCATGAAATCAACTTTTTTATTGACTCGATATTCTTGATCAATTTTATATTTAAGTAATGCCAACTTAACAAACGCTATTTCAATTTCATTCGATGGTTGCCAGCTGCGATAGCTGGAATCCTATCTTCCATATGACTCAAAAACCATATGCGAACTGGCCAATTTAGCTCCAGTTCCTACGTGAGAGGCATATCCTTCACAGCACACGTCCACCTGAGTGTGCCTGCAAATCCAATGAAACGCAACAAATACTCGAGAAAAACAAGATGGTGAAAAAAGTACCGCGACCGCTTCATCATATGGATGCGGCAAGGATGAAGTAATATTTGTGATTTATTAAATTCAAATGAGCACCGAGTGTAATAAAAATAAATTAGAGCACGCACGCCAGAACAGAATGGCTGCCGAAGCAGGGAGAGAGAAGACAAATATGCGGCCGCTAAGATTCCTGACTGGCTAGGGGATTGCATATGTGAAAATGCTGGATCTGTTCCGGATTACGTGAGCAGAAGATTCAAACGGATGGAAATGATTTGTTAGACTCGCGTAAGCCGGCATTTGTTTGGGTCGCTGATTGGATCGATGGAAATCGTTTGTTTTACTCTAATGAAGTTTTAATCAATCACTTGATAGCAGATGCGGAACTAACAACAACAACAAACAAATAGATATTATGTACTTACGGAAATATTCCAGAAATCCTTCCTGTCGATTAGTTTTGAATATTTCTGGCTTGTACACTTTCGATTTGTGCAGTTTAGAGTCATATTTCGTCTTCAGAACTAAAGAATCTCCTTTGATAGATTTCTGTTTTGAAAAAAATAGAAGGTGAATAAAATGTTGAGATTTTTTTGTTTTTTATTGGAAGTGATTTTTCAATTCAAGCTAGAGTAAAAGCTTCAGTAGTTATCTCATATACGAAAACCATCAATTAGAGTGAGATCTGTTACATCTGTTCGAGCATTCGCTTCCAGTTTTCGCAACGAAAATTGTTCAATACTGCTGCTATGGTATTGAACAATTTTCGAACTATTTTTTCTACGCTATTGCTCCTTAGAGCCAAAGCCTATTCGAGTACAATTGTTACAATAGCCCTAGTTAGCATACCTACTTAAATCATGTGTCGATTTTCATTTTTTAAATATTGTTCTGATCTTTGAGAGCGAGTCATTTCACCGAAAGCAGCTTTACTGAATGAGTCATCTCGACGAAAGCTATTTAAATGAAGGAGTTATTTCTCTGGATTTATGGTTTAACTAAAATATCGCTTGTTTATTTTTCAAAAAATTACAAAACGACCGTTGATGCTTTGTAATGATGTAATTTATTTCCTGCCTAGATTCCTGTAACCTCGTTTGCCCGGTCTACTCCAAGCTAGGTTTCGTTGACTGAGCTAGATCCGAACGAGCCTCAACGAGGTCGGACAGCACACTAATAAAAAAGGGGCGAATTTAGTATGGAACCTAAAGAGCTTTCATTTGAATCTAAGTTTGTGTAAATCGGTTCAGCCATCTCTGAGGAACAGCTAGAACTGCCTTCAGGCAAGCTATCAAGCAGAGCAAGGCGAACTGTTACAAGGAGTTATGCCAGTGAGCCGACGTTAACTCCTGGGGAAACGCCACCCAAGTAACAATTTTTGTTATGCTAGCTTATTTTTGACTAGTTTGCAACCAGAAATTTGAGTTATTGTTACTAACATCTAACCACTTGCGTGACTCAAAAAACGCAGTTTCTACTAGTTTCTATGTCGGTTAAAAGGAAGTTGTCGTTATGTTGTAATGCCATACTGAAATAACTTATTTTCCATAACTTGAAAATAACTTATTTTCAAGTAAACTAGTTGAAACTTTGTTGCCATCGACATTATAAACATTGAATGAATCCATAATATTTTCCTATCAACAATAAAAAGGCAATATAGTACTTGAAATTACAAATTTGATACAAGGTACAAATTTCACAACGATTTTAAAACTATCGAGCGGAATTAAATTTTAATTAACTGTTTTTTATGCCCCTTCAATCAAAATCTGTTTATGAACAATAAACAACGAAAAAACCTTATGATCAGAATGCTCAAAATTAATCCAAGTAGAGTGATTTCTCATTATTTTAAATTCATATATCGTGTAATCGATGTTTAATCCCTATATTGTTTTCTTCGAGTTTATAATAGTGCATAGAACAAAAAGGACTATTCTGCCTTACATTATTTTCGTCAAAAAGTAGTTATCCTTCTTCTTGCGACTCCATAGTGTGATCGCCATATTCAAGCCAACAAAAGTTTTTTAGGTTGCATTTCCGTTATCATTACATTGGGAAAACCTACCGATAGCTATCTGAAGCAATGCAGAAATTGTATTTTATAATCTTATAATATCTGAGTTATTGCTACATCAATTATCCGTAACGATTTACATATACGCTTACGTATTTATAATGGTTTCGCAACCTTTTTTCAACTAGTAGCTAAAAGCATAGCTGTGATTAAAGATATGTTAGAATCAAGTAACGATTACTTACAAATGATAGCTACTTCAATGTTTATGCTATGAAGAAACACTGCCGTCACCTTGTTTTAACCAGCATAAAATAAATAACATGTTCGTGCTCTTGTTGCAACATAGTTGGACTAAGTGGTATCAGAACTAGTTACGGGTTGCTAATATTTGAGTCAAATAAACTTATTTTCAACTAGTAGCTAGAAGCATAGTTGTTATTAAAGATAAGTTTGGATTAAGTAGTGATAGCTTATAATTTATAGTTAATTCAATATGACAAAAAGATGTGGTGATTTTAAACCTAAATAACTATTTCGTAACTAGTTGTGTTATGAAGAAACATTGATGTCACCTTGTTTTATCCAGTATAACATAAAAAACATATTCGTGCTCTCGTTGCAACATAGTTTGGACTTAGTCGCATCAGAACTAGGTGTGGATTGCTACTTGGGCTACCGCATTGTAATGGCTATGCTGAAGGGCCCAATGACGCCAGTCGAAATGTTCCCAGACACACTGACGGGTATCGTGGAGGGTTTATTTCTAAACACGGTACGACTATGTGGCCACCTACGCCGTACAGCGAGGGCGGTGCGGAATTTGCCGTAAACCGACTGGTCTGAAACGACGAGCTCGTTGCCGTTGAAGGTGAAGAGGGCTCCCGGTCTAACGTGACGTTGAAGGCAGCGATCCTGGAGTTTCCAGATATGTTCAGGTTAGTGTTGCAGAAATGCCTGGAGGAAGGCAATTTTCCGGATATATGGAAGGCCCAAAAACTAGTGCTGCTGCCAAAACCAGAAAAGCAGCTGAGAGATCCAGCATCGTACAGGCCGATCTGCGTGTGAGAGGGCTGTCCACGATGCAGTTCGGTTTCCGCAAGGGAAAATCGACGGTGGATGCAATTCGGACCGTCGTCGAGAAGGCGGAAAGGGCATCTTTATGCAAGCGGAGAGGAAATCGCTACTGCGCCGTGGTAACGATAGGTGTTAAAAACGCGTTTAACAGCGCCAGTTGGGAAGCTATCGCCGCAGCCTTGAATAAAATGCCAGTCCCCGACTATCTATGTAGAATTCTAAGCAACTACTTCCAGAATAGAGTCCTTGTGTACGAAACTAACGTAGGGCAGAGGTCGTTTAGAGTGACAGTAATTGTTCCACAGGGGTCAATACTTGGCCCAACGCTCTGGAACGTAATGTACAATGGTGTGTTATCACTGAAGTTTCCGGCAGACGTCATTATCGTGGGGTTCGCAGACGACGAAATGCTGGTATCGGAGTCAATAAACACTGTCGAAAGATGGGTAAATGGAGTGAGGCTGCAGATAGCCCATCATAAGACATAAGTTCTCGTAGTCAGTAACCGCAAAGCAGTCCAAATGCTGGAGATCACGATCGAGGAGAAGAGAATGCCGGCTATGCCTGCGGAAAGGCGGCGAAGGCGGTTAATACAATAGCGAGGATTATGCCAAACGTAGGCGGTCCAAGAAGTAGTAAGAGGCGCCTCTTGGCAAACGTTGCAACCTCAATGCTTAGGTATGGCGTGCCACTCTGGGCTGTGGCGCTGAAAACTAAGAGAAACCGTGGAAAGCTGAACAGTGTGTTCCGGTTCATGGCTATGAGAATCGCGAGTGCCTACAGAACAATCTCGTCGGAGGCTGTATGCGTTATCGCTGGGATGATACCCATCTGCATCACCCTAGAAGAAGACGTCGAGTGCTACCGGTGAAGGAAAGCTAGGAATACGAGAGCAGCTGCAAGAACGGACTCGAAGTGGCAACAAAAGTGGGACAATGCGGCGAACGAAAGGTGGACCCACCGACTGATCCCAAACGTGTCGGCGTGGGGAACAAGAAGCATGAAGGGATAAACTTCCAGTTGACGCAGTTTCTGTCCGGGCATGGCTGTTTTCGAAAGTATCTGTTTCGGTTTGGTCACGCGTCTTCCCCTCTTTGTCCGGAGTGTGTGAACGTGAAGGAAACACCGGTGCACGTCGTCTTTGAATGCCCTAGGTTCGAACAGATACGCAGAAATATGCGCGGCGTGACAGTCGACAACATTGTAGAGGAGATGTGTCGCGACGAAGACACGTGCCACGTTGTTGACAGAGCAGTAACGGGGATGATTTGCGCGCTGCAGAGGAAGTGACGCGAAGACCAGAGAGCGCCGAACAGTGATCCGGGTAGGAATGATCCACCGACATGACTGAGTCGTCCGTAACAACACATACTGAAGCGCAGAGCAATAGGCGGCCGCGATCACCGGCCACTAAAGGACCAGCGAACAAGCGTTGGTTCGGGAGTTTTTCAGTCATCGGGGAACTCTCCGTCGGTGTAGTCTAAATCCTTCGCGTGGGATTAGACGAGTAGATTGCGACGTATCACTGGTATGGATCGTCTGGGCGAGTGAATCGGAAGCCTTCCTTCAACCGGAATCACTGGAGCAACTCAGGTACCCTGCCGATCGATCCGGGTATCGGAAGCGACGGTTACGGGAGAACTTCCATCGTCGGGAAATTCTCCGTCGGGGTAGGGTAGATCCTTCGTCGAGGACTAGCCGAGTAAAAGTCACAGCACCGAAGTCGAGTCGTCGGGGCGCCAGTGAACCGGATAACCGGCTCCAACCGGAATCATCGGACCGACCTAGGCACTCCTTCGAGTGTTCCGGTGACATAATCATGAATCGGGATCGGGAGAACTTCCTTCGCCGGGGAACTCTCCGTCGGTGTAGGTTAGATCTTTCGCCGGGGACTAACCGAGTAGAAGCCACAGCATCGAAACCGAGGCGCCAGTAAACTGGAAGCCATGCTCCAACCGGAATTACAGGACCAACCTCGGCACTCATTCGAGTGTCCCGCGTGGCAAAATACGAGATTCGGTGTCGGGAGGGACTCTTTCGCCGGGGAGCTCTCCGTCGGCGTAGTCTAGACCCTTCGACGGGGATTAGATGAGTAGATTGCGACGCAGCTCTGGTATGGATCGTCGGGGCACCAGTGAACCGGAAGTCATCCTCCAACCGGGATCACTGGACCGACCCAGGCACCCTGCCGTTCGAACCGTTCACGGGTTTGGGAACGTCGGTCCGGGGAAACTTACATCGTCGAGGAACTTTTCCGTCGATGTAGGCTAGATCCATCATCGGGGATTAGCCGAGTAAATCGCGACGTAGACCAGTCCTGGGTAGTCGAGGCGTCAACGAATCGAGAGTGGTGGTGCTTCAGCACAGCCCCCTGCCGAAGTAATACCTTATGGTAGCCTCGGCAGGATGAGGGGAACGAAGCTTAGGGGGTGTTTTAGGTCAGGTTCGACTCCCACATACCAAGTTTACTTGTGTGCAGGTAGTTTGACGATCCGGCGGTTTCACCTCCTACAAAAAAAAAGAAAAAATTCATACATACACACACAGTTTTTTTTGTTTTCCATGAGATGTAGATGTACCAGCATAACCAAAAATAGTTCGTATATCGATGAATTAATATGTTGAATAAATTGTAAGCAGTTTGTTTTGAGGCCAGCTTTCTATGACGGGTTGAATTTCAAAAACACGTCACCCTGTAATTTCAAAATTTGGAAGTCGGATTCGGATAAAATTCACTAATTTTGTTTTGGCCTTCTTTCAGCTTCTCTATTCCTGATAATTTCGGATATGAAATTCGGAAATCGATGTAGCTGAAATCAGTTAAATTCGCCTACTGTATTTAAAGCCATTTCATTAGATTCGAACTTTTTAGAAATCAGTGTAGCCATAGTGGTGCGTTTAGCATCAAATTTATCTCTGGTAGAACTGAAATAAATTTATTAGGTCGTCGACTCTCAAAATTTGTGATAAAAATTTGTGATAAACCAGATAAATTTATGTGAAATTTTACAGTAATCACCCTGTATCTCCTGAGCCAGAAGTCGGATCTGATTAAAACCCAACAGTTTTCATGGAAACTTTTGACCTTTTATTTGAGTGTTGGATGAACGAAATCGGTTCAGCCATCTACGAGCAAAATGAGTGACAATATTTCAATTTCATTACGCATATCATTCTGTATTTCCGGAACCAGAGGTCGAATCCAAATGAAATTCGGAAACCTTATATGGGGGAGCATCAAACTGTTCATATGAGTCTAAGTTTGTAGAAATCAGTTAAGCCATCTCCGAGAAACATTAATGAAATAATGAAATTATTTTTCACACACAAATTTGTTTATCTCGATGAACTTCTTCGAATGCTATAAGGGTGTAAGAAGCAGTGATGCCAGATCTGCAGGTTTGTCTGTAAATCTGCAGATTTCGGACATAGTGCTGCAATTATTGTGGCAAGCAATATAAATCAATATTAACATGAAATTGTTTCGAATTTGAAAATACTGCTATCTTTCTAATGCTACCTTTCTAATACCTATGCCATGTTCGAACGATTATGTTACCAAAAACAAACCGTGCTAAAATCGAAACGTCATGAAAAAGGGTGCTGTGCATAATCTTTTAGATACTTAGAAACAATTGCATAAAACAGTATTGAAAATCGTGTTTGGCTTTGCTCCGAAACATCGCGTTTTCATTAAGCACGTAAAACTCCTACTACTGAAATACGAGAAAAAGGCGCTTTGACAAAATATCGATATCTCTGTTAAAAATTGACGGATTTTAACAATCTATGGCTAGTTGGATAGCTATTACCATGCGTAATCTAAGTCCAAAAACATATTCTGTTTTCAAGGTCGATTGTGACAGATATTTTCAAAAAACTGAAAATTTTGACATAAAACTTCGTATAACTCAAAAAGTAAACATCCTATCTTTATTTTAAGACTAGTTTGATCAAAATCTGTCCAGTCATCTCTGAGATCTCGACCTACATTGATCCACCTAGCAGTGTAATGATGCCTTTCCCATAGTACTGCATTCCATCAAACAGAAACCGGAAGGCGATCTGAATAGCATCAGGAGTTTTGTTTAGGACCATCTGCCCTTTAATTTGAAGCTAATTTTGTGAAAACTCGAATTCCATATTGATGATTTCGATCGATATAACCGAAGACTGTGTGGCAATCAAACATGTAATATAACCTACAAACAGTTTCATTACCAATTTAAACGGTATTTTAAGTGATTTATATCGTTGCTTCAATGGATTGAGCTTGGAATAAGGTTTACTCACTTCTTCAGTGAGACTCAGTTGAGTTGAGTTTCAACCTATTTCGGATTTGATAACAATATAGTTTCAACTTTTTCGTTTATTGTTTGTCTGTGATAAAATTATTTTCCTAAACAAGAAATTAAGTTTGTTTCGTGGCTCAACGTGTGTGTTTTTAATTCTCAAAAATCGGTAATTTAATTGATGCTCTAATCCTAATAATCGTAAGGTGTCAATTTAGGCTGATTCCAAGCCTCTGTGATCCGTGTTTATACTTCTCTCTGTTTAGGTGCCATGGCCAATTGTACAGTAGACAATAAACAATGTCGTGTATGTTCCAGCCAATTAATCAATTTCAATTTCTGTCCGTTATCGAACACCTCCATCACCACTGACAGCGGAAATAACTATCCCATTTATCTCGCACGAGGCTTTTCTTCCGTACTCCCGAGGCGAAGACGTGCACAGGAAAATCTGTTCCACCAAGCTGGAGAAGGAGAAGTGACACAATGTGTTCTGACGACCGGTGGCCATTTTTCGTCTTTTCTTGACGACGGAAAGCATCCAGAACACCTCAAGGCATGGTTATTTCTTGTCTCCATCGACTGCCGTCGTCCCGTTGGATATAAATCCGATTATAAAAGATCGTCGTCTTATTATGTGAAATATATTGCAATTTATTTTCATTCGCACGTGGGGCGCTGTCATCTTTCTCGACTTCCTCCGACAGGATCGAGGGTGAACTGATCAATTTCCGTCACCCTGCCTAAGTTGTATGATTGTATGTAGCCGATGTCAATAGTGAGCTTGGAAGCCGTTATCTAACAAAAATGTCTAGAAACTGACATTTCATCTCCAGAAAAGCTTAACTAGCAAACGTCGAATGTGAATCGAATTTAAATAAACAAGACACCACCCTAACCAACTCTACCTTAAAGTGATGCCTGCTAACTTAACCGGTTGAACGAACATCTTTAAGAACCGGAAGCCATATGATGTGGTTAGAGAGACGCTTTGGGTGAGGGGAAATGCTCCTGCAACAAGCCGCGGCCTGGCTTTAGATGGGAAGCAGCCCAACAGGTGTGCGAACCGAAGCAGATTTTGTGGTTTACCCGCAGTCGCATTGTCCACTACTTCGGCTTAGTTGCCTCAGGAAGAACGAGAAAATATTGTGTCCATTGTCAGTCTAATATATCATTTAACGGAACTACGATGGATGGGTAAAGAGTGTTGAACGGTGCGGGCACTAACGGTTCCATAAATCCGTCGGTTTGCTTTGTTCAAGCTTTTAGCTTGTGGGTGGTAGGTGACTGTCACAGACTCTACAGACTTGACAAACTTCACTGTGTTCTATGAAAAATGCGGTTGATTAGCGAGTCTTTTGGATTGACAGACACATTAAATTTACCTTTTTACATGAACCTGATCATGAAGATGAAAGACCTGAATAGAATGCTGTCTCATTATCACAATTTATTAAAATTATATTAGTTCCATAAAAGTACTAATCTAATGACAATCTAAAAATTAGAGTAATTTCACACTGGCGACATATTATTTGAAGCAAATTAAAATACTTTGCACTAACATTTGAAAATTTGTTGTTTTATTAGCATAGATGTATTTATTCATTGAGTAAATTACATCGCTCAAACACTTAATACATCACTCAATTATGGCTAACTAAGAACATCACATTTTCATCAATGCAATGTACTTCAAGAGCAATACAATCATTACAACGCTTCTCTCACTTCTCTATTCCGTGATTGTAGAAAGATTTGTCTTTTGTCTCAAAATTCACATTCCACAATTGCTTCTTCATTTGTGGTATTTTTGCTTTTCGCTACAGAAAGGTAACAGAATTACTGGTAAAACCAACTTTTGGCCTCGGAGACCCATTGTATTATATACTTTTCGACTCAGCTCGACGAGATCAGCAATGTATGTCGCATGTAACGCACTTTTATTCTTACCGCTCATTTTTTTCAGAGAAGGGAGACCCGATTACAAAAAAAAACTTAGGCTCGTTTTAATGCTACTATTAGTTCATTAAACAGGTTTGAAGTTCAAATGGCTGTCACTGACGATTCCGGGGATACGATGGTATAAGTGACGTTGACGTAAAAACTCATTACAGCTTCACCTTTCCGGATATGGATTAACTGATATCAATAATTTTAGGCTCGTTCGAGTCTAAAATTGGACTGTAGGTCCATATCGAAGATCATATGGCTGGCACGTCAAATTTCGGAGATATAAATACAAGTGACGTAACAGTCAAATTGAATACGTGAATACGTCTTACTTCACTTTCAGGCGCCTTTCCGAAATTCAAGAGTGGACAGCCTTTTCGAAATACAAGAGTGGACAGAACTTAATCGTAATTCATTTCTCCATACCAGCGGAAATGTATTTAGGCAGTTCAGCACCCAAGTAACAATTTTTGTTATGCTAGCTTATTTTTGACTAGTTTGCAACCAGAAATTTGAGTTATTGTTACTAACATCTAACCACCTGCGTCACTCAAAAAGCGCAGTTTCTATGTCGGTTAAAAAGAAGTTTCTATGTCGGTTAAAAAGAAGTTGTCGTTACGTTGTAATGCCATACTGAAAAAACTTATTTTTCCAGATAATTTGTTTTCAAGTAAACTAGTTGAACTTTGCCGCCATCGAAATTATAAACACTGAATGAATCCATAATGTTTTTCTATCAACATTAAAAAGGCAGAATAGTATTTGAAATTACAAATTTGATACAAGGTACAAATTTCACAACGATTTTAAAACTGTCGAGCGGAATTAAATTTTAATGACCTTTTTTTTATGCGCCTTCAATCAAATTTTATTTATGATGATATGAACAATAAACAACTAAAAAACCTTATGTTTAGATTGCTCAAAATTAATCCAAGTATAGCGATTTATGATTTTTTTTAAATTCATATATCATGATAATTGTAATACCACAATCCAAATCCAAATATTTATTTATTCGAGTTTATAATAGTGCATAAAACAAATATGACTATTCTGCCTTTCATTATTTTCACCAAAAAGTAGTTTTGAAAATATTTGTCGAAATGACTATTTTTTTAGTTGAATTCACCAATTAAACGTGCTGTCATTTCTCAGGCACACTTAATATCCATTCAACAAATTTTTTAGTTGAATTCGAGAAATAAAGCGTTGTTTTCAACCAACATAAATGGTTAAATTGGTTTCTGCAATTAGCAGCTATATTGCACTCTGTCACCGAAAAAACTTTAACACCGTTATGACTACTAGCCACTAGATGGCACACTACTACCGAAAAAAAATTCAGTCGTGCACGGAACGACCGAAATTAGCTCTGCGCCTAATTCGTATTACTGTTTTTGAATTAGTTGATTTTAACTACAAAATTTCCAAAATAACTATAAAATTAGTTAAAATTGAGAATTTACTTTGCTGAAAAAACTCTTATTTTTAGAGAATGTGTTTAGTTGGTCAATATCCTGGACACAAACCAGCAATATTTCAATCCAACACGAAATTCTCATTGACAACTAATTTTGTTATTAAAATCAGAAAATTTGTTTCTATTTATCTATCACCATCATTACTGAAGGACAGCACAAAGAAAACAAAAATGAAATTGGTCTTATTAACAAGTTTATTAGCCAAAAACTCATGAGAAGTGTCAGAGCAAAACAATCCATTAAAAAGCTAAAAAGGACAGTCTTATTGAAACTGCTTGAAAATTGTTTTTATGTTTTTCGCATGTGTTCGATATATCTTTATTTAAATTTCTAAACCAATATGTAAAAATGTCGTAAACTGTTAGTGGAAATCGTATTTATTCAGAATTTGTGCGCACTTGAAGCGATTGTGCGTAATAATGTTTTTACGCGGAACAGTGAAGTGAATTTCGAATGTTTCACTCTAATTGTGATGAAGTTTTTTTGTATCTTCCAACCTTCCGGGCTACGCCGTCCAATGTACTACTTGTATTCGGTGTTTGTTTTCCGAGTGCTAAAAGTTTTCAGTGATAATGAAGAAAACAGTGATTTAGAGGAAAAAAATTCAAAAAGATGTTTATGTTTCGTTTATGTCTTTTTCTTAAATACAACATCGTATTTATACCTGCCAATATAGAAAAGACAACCGCGTCTGAAATTTGTTCGGCAGTAGTGTGCCATCTAGTGGCTAGTAGTCATTACGGTGTTACCGTTTCGGTGACAGGGCGCCATATAGCTGCAGATTGCAGAAGCGAATTCAACCATTCATATTGGTTGAAAACAACATTTTATTTCTTTAATTCAACTAAAAAATTAGTTGAATGGAAATGAAATGTGCCTAAGCTAAGAAATGACAGCACGTTTAATTTGTGAATTCAACTAAAAAAAAATAGTCATTTCAACAAATATTTTATTATTATTAAGGGAATGAGAATAAAAATCTAAATTAGCAAAAGTAAGATTTTTTTAGTTGTCTCAAAAAATAACTAACTAAAATCAGCAAATCAACTAAATTTTTCGCGAAAATGCTGATTTCGGTCGTTCCGTGTGGTAATCTTTTCTATATTGGCAGGTATAAATACGATGTTGTATTGGAGAAAAAGACATAAGCGAAATATAAACTTCTTTTTGTTTTTTTTTTTTTGTTTTAAATCGCTGTTTTCTTCATTCGACTTCGCGAAATCGACTCTCTCACTGAAAACTTTGAGCACTCGGAAAACAAAAACCGAATACAAGTAGTACACCGGACGGCGTAGCCCGGAAGATTGGAAGATATATTTATTTCTGATATTACATCCTTCAAGATTTTATCTGATCAACAATTCTTCTCCATGTAACTCGATCCATGGCTGCTTGCCTCCAACCACGTCGGCGCCCGATACTATCCAGGTTTCGCTCCACTTGGTCCAGCCACCGTGAACGCTGCGCTCCTCTTTGTCTCGTACCTGCCGGATTAGAGGTGAACACCAACTTGGTGGGGCTGTTTTCCGGCATTCTCACGACATGCCCCGCCCACCGTACCCTTCCAGCCTGGGCTACTTTCCGGATACTTGGCTCACCGTAGAGTTGCGCTAGTTCGTGGTTCATTCTTCTCCTCCACACTCCATTCTCCTGCGCACCACCGAAGATCGTTCTCAGCACCCTCCTTTCGAAGACTTCGAGTGCTTGCAGGTCCCCCTCGAGCATTGTCCACGTTTCGTGCCCGTAGAGAACCACCGGTCTTATCAGTGATTTGTACATGGTGCACTTCGTGCGGGGGTGAAGTTTCCTGGATCTCAATGTTTTGTGGAGTCCATAGTAGGCACGACTTCCGGATATAATGCGCCTCCTGATCTCCCGGCTGGTGTCGTTGTCCGCAGTCACCAGTGAGCCAAGATAGATGAACTCGTCAACCACCTCGAACTCGTCGCCGTCGATCGTAATACTGCTGCCCAGACGTTGCCTATCGCGTTCAGTTCCGCCAGCCAGCATGTACTTTGTCTTAGACACATTTATCCTCAGTCCTACTCGTGCCGCTTCGCGCTTTAGTCGGGTATACAGATCTGCTACCGTCTCCTTGTTTCTACCGATTATATCCACGTCATCAGCGAAGCACACGAATTGTCCGGACTTCGTGAAAATCGTGCCCCGCATGTTGAACCGCGCTCTTCGCATAACTCCTTCAAGTGCGATGTTGAACAGCAGGCAGGACAACCCATCACCTTGTCTTAATCCCCTACGTGATTCGAACGGTTCCGAGAAACCGCCCGCAATCTTGACACAACACTGTACACCATCCATCGTAGCCTTAATCAGTCTTGTCAGCTTCCCAGGGAAGCCGTTCTCGTCCATAATTTTCCATAGCTCTACACGGTCTACCGTGTCGTATGCGGCTTTGAAGTCGATAAACAGATGATGCGTCGGGACCCGGTACTCACGGCATTTTTGGAGGATTTGCCGTATAGTGAAGATTTGGTCGTTTGTTGATCTGCCGTTGATGAACCCGGCCTGATAACTCCCGACAAATCCATTTACCAGTGGTGATAGGCGCCGGAACAGGATCTGGGATAAGGATCTGGGTAGGCGGCATTTGACACTGTGATTGCCCTGTAGTTTGCACAGTCCAATTTGTCACCTTTCTTGTATATCGGGGTGATGACCCCTTCCTTCCACTCCTCCGGTAGCTGTTCTCTGTCCCAGATCTCTTCGATTATTCGGTGCATGCATTCCGTCAGTTTCTCCGGTCCCCTTTTGAAGAGTTCTGCTCCTAGACCATCCTTACCAGTTGCTTTGTTGTTCTTGAGCTGTTGGATAGCCTCCTTGACCTCGTTCATAGTGGGCACTGATACATCTCCGTCGGCTGTAACACTGACATAATCTTCCTCCTCCAACGCCTGATTGTCCGCCTGTGCACTATTCAGATGTTCATCGTAGTGCTGCCTCCACCTTTCGATCACCTCACGTTCGTCCGTCAGGATGCCACCTTCCTTGTCTCTACACATTTCGGCTCGCGGCATGAAGCCGTTGCGAGAGTCATTCAGCTTCCTGTAGAACGCCCGTGTATCCTGAGAACGATACAGCATCTCCATCTCCTCTCTCTCCGACTCTTCCAGGTGGCGCTTTTTGTCCCGGAAAAGGCGAGTTTGCTGCTTTCGTCTCTGTCGATACGATTCCACGTTCTGACGGGTGGCTTGACGCAACATCGCTGCGCGTGCTGCATTCTTCTCGTCCAATATCTCCTGGCATTCGCCGTCGAACCATTCGTTCCGTCGACTCCTTGGCACGTATCCCAGGACGCTCTCCGCAGCATTGCTGATGGCTGCTTTAGTTCTGGTCCAGCAGTCCTCCAGGGGAGCATCATTGAGCTCCTCCTCCGCTAGTAACGCTGCTTCGAGATGCCGATTGGAAGATACAAAAAACATCATTTGACATGTACAATTAGAGTGCAACATTCGAAATTTACTTCACTGTTCCGCGTAAAAACATTATTACGCACAATCGCTTCAAGTGCACACAAACTATGAATAAATACACTTTCCACTAACAGCTTACGTCATTTTTACATATCGGTTTAGAAATTTATACATGAATATATCGTAACACATGCGAAAAACATCTAAAAAATTTGCAAGCAGTTTCAACAAGACTGTCCGTTTTAGCTTTTTAATGGATTGTTTTGCTTCTCATGACACTTCTCATGAGTTTTCGGCTAATAATCTTGTTAATAAAACCAATTTCATTTTTGTTTTCTTTGTGCTGTCCTTCAGTAATGATGGTAATAGATAAATAGAAACAATTTTTCTGATTTTAATATCAACATTAGTTGTCAATGAGAATTTCGTGTTGGATTGAAATATTACTGGTTTGTGTCCAGAATATTCGCCAACTAAACACATTCTCTAAAAATAAGAGTTTTTTTCAGAAAAGTAAATTCTCAATTTTAACTAATTTTATAGTTATTTTGGAAATTTTGTTGTTAAAAGCAACTAATTCAAAAACAGTAATACGAATTAGGCGCAGAGCTAATTTCGGTCGTTCCGTGCAGTAACAATTCACATGTACGCTAACGTATTTATAAGGGTTTCGCAACGGAAAATAAACCTTTTTTCAACTAGTAGCTAAAAGCATAGCTGTGATTAAAAATATGTTAGAATCAAGTAACGATAACTTACAAATGATAGTTAGTTCAATGTTTACGTTATAAAGAAACACTGCTGGCACCTGGTTTTAACCAGTATAACATAAAAAACATGTTCGTGCTCTTGTTGCAACACAGTTGGGTTAAGGGGTATCAAAACTAGTTACGGGTTGCTACTATTGGAGTCAAATAAACTTATTTTCAACTAGTAGCTAGAAGCATTGTTGTTATTAAAGATATGTTTGGATTAAGTAATGATAACTTATAATTTATAATTAATTCAATATGACAGAAAGATGTGATAATTTGAAAACTAAATAACTATTTCGCAACTAGTTATGTTATGAAGACACATTGCTGTCACCTTGTTTTAACCAGTATAACATAAAAAACATTTTCGTGCTTTTCTTGTAACATAGTTTGGACTTAGTCGCATAAGAACTAGTTGCGGATTGCTACTTGAGTTTCAGTAGTATGAGATACACACAAATAACTCAATTTTTTACGTTTAACGGCTTTAACCTACACGGACATAATTCTTATTCTAGAAATGAGCAAAACGTGTCATGATTTGTGAAAAATAATATATTTTCATATTATGATAATACACCATGATTAAAACTTCTTGGACCATGATCCATTTGAACTGATTTCGCTGAAATTTGAACGTAGCGCACTTGACGTTGTTGGGTATAACTTCGGGCGTGTTTCTGCTAAAAAATTCTATATCATTTCTAAGAGTATTATTTAGCAATTGCGGGAAAAAGTATTTTTGATTTTTTAAATGAAACCTGGCCTGAATTAAGTTTCAAGTGTAATTTTCAAAATTGAATAAAATTGCACAAAAATTATCCGTACCAATCGATTACAAGGTATATTTTGTGGAAAAATTTTCAAATAATTTTTGCTGAAGCTATACTGCCCATACTTGCATATCAGTCCCATATGGAAAATCGGCATATCGAGAAAAAGATGATTAAAAATTTTATTTCCGATTTTTTTTATTAATTGTGCTACCTAATGTTAAATCATGGTAACATATTGTTACATAAAATATCGGTAATACACCTTGCAACAAATGAAATATTGCAACAAATGAAATTATTGAAATTTGCACTGAATGGGACTGACATGCGGGTACTTTGCATATGGGACAGTCATGAGTTGGTATTTTTTTTCACATTTTACTGAACAAACCCTCAACTTTGATTGCAATGCCTGAAAGTATATTGAGGATAGATCTCATTCCTCGAACTTAAATAAAATCTATAATTGTATTTGAATACGGAAAAACCAGCGATCGCAAAACAACTAAAATATTATAAAATCGATTTTTATTGGTTAAAATTTGGTACAACTAATCGATAGTTATTTTAACTAAACTTTCATTTTTGATTTATCGTGCTGGCAGTTTAGCAATGACACCCAGCAAAGACACGCACCACAAACGAGTAATGAAACTTTACAGTTGAGTAATGACATACACCCTAATGCTTATGACAGACATGTGATATCGGTATCACTGTACACCATGAAATCACATGTCTGTCACCCTGAATCACGGTGATATCACGCGAGCATCATGGTACAACGGCACGGAACCACCCGCGATCCCATTTCAACCAGAATATTAGTTGATTTTCTGAATTCGATTGGTTAAAATTTGGTACAACTAATCGATTGTTGTTTTAACTAAACTGTCATTTTTGTTTTTCGATTAGCAGAAACAATGGTTGAAACAACTAATTTAACTGTTTGAAGAAAAAAATGCTGTCAATTAGTGAGGACACATACCTTTCAATTTCAACAAATATTTTAGTTGAAATAACTTATGTTGTTATTGAAACAAAATTCTGTTAGTTGAAAAATAAATCCGTTTTATTTGTTTTAGACATTGCAAATAGTTTGAATAAATTATCATTACGAAATCAGAACTGATCTGATCTCTAAGTGATTTTGATTTTTGTATGATCATGATCATGTCAAGTCGAGATCAGTAAAGATCTAAATTTTAAAAAAATACTTCTGATTCGATCGGAAATGATTGATGTAGAAAAACGTTTTTAATCAGCAAAAGTGCCCGGAGGGGCGAGTGCGAAATTATTAAATTTACCTAAAATGAGTATTGGAAGATGATGCCTTCAAACGGTTGAACTAAAGTTATGCACTGATAATTTTAGTCAATTTATATGAGCTTAAGTGCATCAACCGCTGGGAATTGGAATTTTGAGACGGCAATTCAAACGCGCCTTTCAATCGCAGCGCGTTCTGTGTGTTTGAAACCCTTCGCTCCTGTTACTTTTATAAATTATTATAAAATTCATGTCAAAAAGCGTTTTATTACCTATTTTTATATATATAAAAAATAGGTATAGAATTCGCTCAAACTTTCGAAAATTTTTCCGAGGCCCGGAGGGCCGAATGACATATACCAATCGATTCAGCTCGACGAACTGAGCAAATGTCTGTGTGTGTGTGTGTGTGTGTGTGTGTGTGTGTGTGTGTGTGTGTGTGTGTGTGTGTGTGTGTATGTGTGTGTGTCCGTATGTGTGTTGTCAACTAAGAGGTCGAGATCTCAGAGATGGCTGGACCGATTTTCATCAAACTAGTCGCAAATGAAAGGTCTCCCCGTCACCCAAAACGCTATTGAATGGTTTTGAGATCGGATGTTTACTTTTTGAGTTATACAAAGTTTTATGTCAAAATTTTCAGTTTTTTGACAGTATCTGTCACAATTGACCTTCAAAACAGAATATGTTTTCAGACTTAGATTCCGCACGGTAATACCTATCCAACAAGCCATAGATTGTTAAAATCCGTCCATTTTTAACGGAGATATCGAAATTTTTCTGTAAGCGACTTTTCCCCCTATTCCAGCAGTAGGAGTTTTGAGCGCTGTATGACAAAGAAATGCTTGGGAGCAACGGAAAACACGATTTTTTATACTGTTACATACAATTGTTTCTAAGAACCAAAATGATTGTGTACAGCATTCTTTTTCATGACATTTAGCCTCGGACCGATTTTGGCACGGCTCGTTTTTGGCAACATAATCGTTCGAATATGACATATATAAACCAGATGATGGCAGAATTTTTTTTAATTATTTTGTTTTAAACTACTTACAGCAATAAATGCTGGAACAACATAACATCCATATACCATTCGAATCAGTTCGTCGAGATCAGCAAATGCGTGTGTGACAAATAACTTCAATTAATTTTCTCGGAAAATTTCTTTTCTACAAATTCAGATTCATACGAAAAGTCGTATGCTCCCAAACAAAGTTCCTGCATTATGTTTGGTTCCGACCTCTGGTTTCGGAACTACAGGATGATATGTGAAACGAAATCAAAATTGTGTAACTCATTTTTCTTGAAGATGGCTGAACCGATCTAAGATGCAAATGAAATCTAAGAATCATCTAAGATTCAAATGAAAAGTTTCAAAGTTCTATAAAACATCTTGCTTTTCAGTCAGATCCAACTTCCGGTTTCGGGGATTGTATAAAAATGTCTATTCCACATAATTTAATCAGGTTTATCGGGTTAGCAGATTTGGATAGTCGATAAAAAAATTAACTTTTTTCAGTTTTAGTGGTATTCAGTTGTCGATCAGAAGGCACCTAAAAATTTAATTCGTGCTATGATCTCTCGAAGATGTCTTAACTGATTTTCAAATGTTTTGAAACAAATGTAAAGTGTACAGCTACTCAGGTGAATTTATTTGACTTCGGCCATACCGCTTTTAGAATTCCGGTTCCAGTATAAAATCGTTTCTCAAAGCTCAATCGTTTTCTCAAAAAAAGCCTAATCAAATTTCAGAAACAAAAATTTTAATTAAAACAAACTTATATACAAAAATTAATTATTTTATCCAATTATGACTTCCGGTTCTCGAATTACATGATGATGAATTTTTAAAATTCAAACCGATATAGAAGATGACAATCCCGAAAAGCTTCAAAGTTGAACTCAAAACTGTTGTAATTTATTCGTCATATGGCCATACGAATCGGTTTGGGTTATGCTGGTTCCTGAATACCGGCTCTGGAAGTACCTTAAATTACCGTAAACTCTAGAGTGGAACTTACATATCATGGCATGTTTAATCGATTATCACACTTCTAGATTCAAATTCGATCCGATTTGCAGTTTCGACATTACAGAGTAATGAGTGATTAAAATCTCAAATTGTCGCTTAAAACGAGGGTCATTAAAATAATGTCATAAAAACTTAAACACCGAAGAATATTCATGCAAAAAACACATGCGGATTGATAAAAATAGGTATCATCTCACTGCTAGGTGGATTAAACACGTTTTGCTAATGCATGAACATCATCATCGGTATCAAACAGCTGGAAGTAAAACAGTCTGCTGGAAGTAAATCAATGATCGAATTTGAAGCATAATATTTTTGCGCATACCTGAAAGATTACGAGATGATCATTCATTCACATTTTATAATTTGTCACCAAATCTTTTCCATCTTGAACAAGGTTAACTTTATCACAACACCGCTGTAAGATAAACACTTGTTATCATAATTTTCTCAAATCGAATGAACACGATTTCACCAAACGCTTTAACCATCGATGTTGTTTTCATTGACATTTTGAAGCGACGCGAACAGATTTCAACTAAAAAAGTTGTTGATTTTGCATTGCGATTATTGTTTGGCTTTCAACTGTCTCCGGCATTTGACAGCATTCAAGACAACATATTTTTCAACTACTTGAATATATGCAAATCAAAAACCATGTTGGTTGAATCAAAAAGAAATTAGTTAAATCAACTATCGCAAAAATCAAAAACTGCGATATCGCAATTTTATGATCGAAGGGTTCTCCGTGGGTGATTTCCGTACTACGGTCATTCATCGTTGTACTGAGCAAAATCACATCAGTGTTTACTGCTACCAGCGCCATTGGTGAGCGGCGGTGAACTCATGAAACAATATTTCCTTCGTCTGAGCATCAAATAATAAACAACCATCGTCATATTTTTAAAAAAATCTCGGTAAAATGCTAACAAGCATCATAAAACATATATTTTATCAACGTTGCAGCATCACACCAAGAAATGTCAATAAATTTGGTGAAGTTTTGAAATACAAATAGGGAAAATAATATATTCATATTTGCACATAAAAACAACACTATTGAGTAACTGTTTTCTATTCAATAGCAAGTAAATTTATTGTTGCAATGGATGATTGACGATGCATAAATTTTCTACGATTTCAATCGGTGCAATTTTCGTGAGTTAAGTGCTGAAATTATACCAATTAACTGGGTAAAGATACGGGCGCATGGCACTTTGGATGAAGCAATAGAGAAATTCTATTATGAATTAGATGCAATTTTTCGATATCTCGTGCCTAGAAGAAAACGCAGATATCAATCTAATAAAAAACAACCTTGGTGAATGGAGAGCTGCGTAACCTCAGGAATCGTCTAAGGAAAGCTCGCAAACGATTTTTCCGGACAAAAAATCTAGATGATAAATTGCTCGTTCGTGATTTGGAACACCAATTTGAATTATTGAACGCATCGTGTTTTCGGTTGTACGTTTCACGGATGGAGATCAGTCAGAATCGTATCTGAGTAGTTTGCCGACGTATTCTTTGAGTATACCTGCTACTGCTTTTACTGAACGCGAGGTGTACAACAATCTACGACAAGTCGATGGATCGAAAGGGCCAGGATCTGACGGGTTACCTCCGACGCTCGTGAAGGAATGTTCTTCTGCTTTGGCTTTACCTTCATCTCTGCTTTTCAACCGCTCGCTTGCCGAGCACTATTTTCCAGCGAAGTGGAAAGAAGCTGTAATTGTTCCTGTTCACAAAACTGTAAACGTGCACGATGTCACCAATTATAGAGGAATTTCTATCCTAAGCTGTTTACCAAAAGTATTCGAACGCATGGTGTTGGATGTTCTTTGCCCATCAGTAAAGCACATTACTTCCACTGATCAGCATGGGTTTGTCAAAAAGCGGTCTACTACCACCAATTTAATGAGCTACGTTTCTTTATTGATAGACAAACTTGAAAAACGACAACAAATCGATGCGGTGTATTTTGATTTTTCAAAAGTATTCGACCGTGTTCCTCATCAGTTCGCTGTGGAAAAATTGAGGCGTAGTGGATTCCCTGTTTGGTTAACAAATTGGATTCTATCATATCTCACGGATCGTAATGCTTCCGTACGAATCGGATCTGCACTCTCGGATTCATTTCACGTTACTTCGGGTGTACCGCAAGGGAGCCATCTCGGACCACTTCTTTTCGTGTTATTCGTGAACGATCTTTACCGTGAATTGTCGTCATTTAAAGTAACGTATGCTGACGACCTCAAAATTTATCGCATCATTACAAGCCTTGTGGATTGCTGTGCTCTACAAATGGATATTGACCGAATCCTTGATTTGTGTGACAGAAACGGCATGACAGTAAACGTTAAGAAATGTAATGTGATCACTTTCTCACGGGCACAGTCTCCAATTATTTTCGAATACTCCATGATGATGGCTTCAGTTGAACGAGTTTCGTCTATTAAAGACTTGGGCATTATTCTCGATTGCAAGCTTCGTTTCATCGAACAGTTTTCATTCGTTACTGCGAAGGCCTATGCAGTTTTGGGACTAATCAAACGAAACACTCAAAACTTCAACGACGTGTACTGCCTCAAGACAGTTTACATCGCACTAGTACGCAGTATTCTGGAGTATGGAGTTACAATTTGTGCTCCGTATCACGGTATTTACATCGATCGGATCGAAAGGGTGCAGAAGTGCTTCGTCCGATTCGCACTCCGAAGACTACCTTGGATAAATCGTCCTCAACTACCTCGTTACGAGAATCTCTGTGCTCTCACCAACCTACCTACTTTACAAAACAGACGAATACTCCTTCAACAACTCTTCGTGTTCGACCTACTGAATGACAACATTGATTGCCCCATACTACTGGAAAGAATTAATTTTAACGTTTCGGGAAGATCATTGCGAAGAACGGATTTTCTTCGTCGCTCACTTCATCGCACACAGTATGGCCAAAACAACCCAATGGATGTCTGTTGTTATCGTTTCAATACCGTGTATCATTTATTTGATTTTAATATGAGCAAAGACACATTCAAATCGAAAATAATATTTTTAAGTCAACATAAGTGTGTATCAATAAAGTAAAAGTCTGTGCGATAGGTCACCTCTAGTCGAAGACAATAAAGAAATAAATAAATAAAAAATACAATGATTCATATTTTGAATGAACATGTGGTAATAATAAACGATAAATATCCAATACATCAATAAACCAATTGTGTAATCATCGTGTTTATTGATGACCAATCGAAATTCCATCTATCACAATGGTCCCCTATATTCACTTCTTGTAACTCTGAATCTTCTAATTACTTTGTCTTATATCATTAGATTGAATGCCGTTGGATAAAAAAAAACTTGTTTTTAAATTGTCTTGTCAAAGAGTCTTATTTTTGGTATAAATAGGGAACAGCGAATCATGTCTTTCAGTAGAATTGGTAAATTGAAGCAGAACACGTAGCAAGTAACATATTCAATTTAATAAATACTTGTAGTAGTTTTCAGTGTTACTTCATAAACTTCACAACTTTAAACTTCTTAAAATCCTAATAAAACCATTATGAAATTATATTCCAGTCTAGTAGACCATTTTTCATAAGATTTATGAAGCAAAATTATGCATCAAGCCTATGTCAAATCTATTGCGGAATGATCTAAAATTCAAGAATGTTTCAAGATCAGCTGTTACGCTGATACAATTTTCCTGGAATATGTGTGTGCCATGCCGATTTCGATGGTCACAAACTAAGAATATCTTAGATTTATTTATTACTTTGGAACTCAATGTTAAAAGTTTATGCGCTTTTATTTTTATCGTGAATATGCGGGTGAAAAAGGAATTAGGATTGAACATCTTGAAATTTATGCTGATTCAACAGAAGTTGGTATGATTTACAAACAAAATTTAGTGATTCATCAGCTTTTTGGTTGAAATCGGCGTCGTTGCATAAAAATAGTGTTCGTGTTTCGAAAAGTAGTTCTAAATGCCTTTCATATTTCCTCCATTTTTTATTTTTATTCGATGTCAGTGAGTGTTACAGCAGAACATCAAAATTATGGGCTTAAAATTTTCCCTAATGCTAATCACATTTGAACAATGAAGGAAAAACTCCTGTATCCCAGAACAAACGTGTCATAAATGTACCTTAAACCCATAAAAATTGATATGAGTGAAACTGTCATTCGATGAACACTCACACATAAAATTAGTTGGATAATTCAGAGAGGCATTGATTATATCTGTCATAAATCAATTACTAGAAATACACCTCAAACCGCAAAAATTTTTGGTTTCTATATTATCGAGTTCTTCTGAGTTGTTTCGTTTCACTGTATATTCATTCTGTGCGCAAAACATGTCTGTCACCTTATCGTTGTACGCGTACAGCGTTGTACAGAAATCACATGTCTGTCAGTGGTATAAGAGGGAATGAAACGTTTCAATGAGGTGTCACTCGTGCAAATGAGCAATGACACAATCCTAGAAAAGTTATCTGTATGCACGAAAGCAAACAATATTTAGTTATTTGACCTTAAGACACCTATTGCAATAAATATTTTTTACTGTTAGTCTTTTCGAGGGCAGCTAATCGGTCACCGCTTGAACTCACAGATGATATAGAAATACAACAATAGATTATAATTCGAAAGAGGGAATTCACCAGCAAAATGTTCACAGGGCATTAAAAAATGACTCGCTGGAAGAGCTTTTTTGATTTCGTTTTCAAACATGTTGCTGATAAACCTAATGCTACATATGCACTTTCAAGAAAAGACAAACACTATTACTTTATTTTAGCAGTAATTCTTAAGCGTTAAGCGTTTTTAATTACTTTTAATTTTAAGTTCATGTTAATGTAAACTGTCCGAAAATACATAACTCGAAGATGAAATTAAAACATTTATACTGTGGGAACACCTATGTTTTTCAATTAACTTTTGTATTGTTATGTAAACTTTCACTTGCATGAAACGGCCACTACATAACTGACATAAATGATGCCATTGAAAATTTCCAATATGAAGAGGATTATTGTTCTGCGTTTTGCTGTCTTCGTTCTCCGCTAAGTGACAGTATTTGAATATATCAATTTCTTTTACCTGAGTGGTTATGACAAAATCAGCGGATATGTTAGTTAAATCAATAACATTTTAGTTGAAACAACCAGGGCGTGAAACAACAATTCCAGTATTGTAATTTTGTGATCTGCGGGTTCTCCGTGAACCTTTGACATAATGGGTATGATGAGAAAAAAATCAAAAAGGACACTTGACCAGAAATAGGATTAAAATTCTCGATCAAAATGTTTGAATGATATGCAGTATCAAAATTCACTAACTTAATCCGTCCGAAATTATATTAATCGGTGTTTAACATTCGAGCAATCTGTTTGTTGCTACTGGACAAAAACTCAAATACAGGTTTTCAACTTATGCTTCAGCAAATCCGATTTAAATTTACATTTCGCAACAAAAAAGTTTTTTGTTCCACGGTACACAGAAATCGTCTTCCGGGCACATTTTTCTTCTAGTAACTGCTGCCTAAACAAAATACCCATTTCCAAATCTTGGTATAAAAACTGAAGCAATATTTTCGAAACCCTTTGAAAACAAGGCAAGCCTTTTGTTCCTACATACGAAAACCATACTCTTTTGACAAAGCTTATTTCTTTTTCGGAAGGTGAAATATGAACAAACAAAAACAGCTGCTTTCTTAACGGAAATGTGTGCAGCTTTGACATCAAAACTCAATTTGGCTGTCATCATGATGCACTTTGGGTTACATTTACCATCAACCAACTGCAACTAGTGGGAAGAAAAGTACTCCTGATCACGTTCGCCCGGGTCAAAACCAGGTAAGACGTGCAAGTTGCATATAGCTGGCAATGCAAATCTGCAACTATCTGAATATTCTTTAACTATGCACATCTGCCGCACATGTTCGTCTTAAAGTTCGTGGTATCAAAATGCGGAAAGAAAATTGGCTAGAATAAGAAGTTCAAGTTGTTGGGCACCGTTGAGTGGGGTGAAGTTGCCTGATCATTATTAGATTCGAATTTTACGCCATCTCACGGATCAATAGATATTAATTTAGTATAAACTATGAATTGATAACAAAGAATGCAAATTCTGGTTTGTGTTAATATACAGTACAATACTCACCACTACGCTAACTTTTGCACCACCAGCACCGTAACCGGACATCGCATATGCACCTTCCATGCCGGTCAGCAGCATTCCAAACACCGATGCAAGTACGACTGCTGCCACCGCTGGGTGGAAAACATGTGTGATTATGCTGGTGACGGAAAATATGCAGCTTCTACGCGAAATGTTCAGAAAGAAAGAAGAGAGAAAAAAAGTTCCTTCAGATTAGGTGCAACCAGTTTAGTAAAGTAGAACAGCTAGTGAATTCTCAGCAGACGGCTCTACCAACAGGAAGAATGATTTATGCGAAAATCCTGACCATTCACAAACCCGGCACGTTGTGAAATCGGATGGGTCCTGAGGGCGCTTGGTCGTCGAGATGAGAAAATATTTGAATAACGAGATTTTGAACACTTACCGGTGTCGGAGAATTGTACTGGTTCTGCTAGGGCCAACCGGTCGTGTCATGGTTCGGGAATTTTTTTTTTTCGTTTGTTTGTTTGCTCTGACTACTTGTGATGTAGACTGGTTTTCTTTGGCATTTCGTATGTTTATCTCGGACAAGAGTACTCAATAAGCTCTGTATATTGTTCTAGCACTTTCCGATCCGACGCTTGTGTGGAACTTCTAGGTATGCTTGAAACTAACTTCAACTAAGCTCTATCAGCACCTTTAGAAGTATCAATGCAAACTGTAACACATGAAAAGCAAATATTTTTGATTAGTACACTTAAAAGAAGATTTCTTTTAATTTATTTTATGTTCGCTAACTCCGTCGTTCGATGACATCTTCAATGAACTACGCCAGAGCCAAAATAAGTATTTAAACTAAGCTACACCACAACTCCGTTTATTATCTCGAAACGATAACTGTACTATGATCTAGTGAACAAAAAATTTATTCTAGTCATAAAGACGAATGACAGACACTGATATACGAACAGGTAAAGTTATGCGATTAGAATGTGCAGATAACTGGTTCTTTAGCAAAAATGTTGAAAAGCAGTTTCGAATAAAACTATTATAGATCGTTATCACCATAGCCATCTGTCTTCTTTTTCTATCGTAAAAAGTGACGAGGGCGATTTCTAAGGTTGCTGAACCCAATTTGAACCCATTACTAGAACTGTCGATTTGTCCTTTTTTATGAAACTTTAACCAACAGGCTCTTGCAACCACCCCAAGTACACACATAAAAAAAATCCACTGTTCCTATTGTTAACGTTGAGAAATTGTTAAACTTCCAAACTACAAAGCAGAACATAGCTCAAGTGACGCTCGCTCGTAAAATATCGTAACGCAATAAAGAATCAAAAGAATATATAACTAGTTGTAGATATATAAACTTGAAACAGAGCATCTTCTAGTCAGATTCCAAGTTTGTGCTATGGACGCATGGACGCCAGCATGGAAATTCTTTTGAAATGGTATTCACACCAGGATAAACGATTGAATATTTCATGCTACTGTGGAAACTTCATAATCAATATAAAGCCGAATCGATAACCGGAAGCCGTAAATTATTTCAAAGCATTCCGAGAACAATTGTGATCAGCCTATCTGTTTGATCAGCATGAATATCGACTTTTCACCGACAAATAAAATAAACCAATTTTTTGATGAATTAATTTGATTGGAATAAGTTTTCATTCACATTGTTTAGATTTGAGTTAGGCGCTCAGTCATAATTGGTAACTTTTCAGCCCTACGATAAACATGATTTGGTTATTACCATTAGTCCATTTACTTCCGTAATGTGCAATGGGGGAAGGGAACTTATATACTAACTTGCCAACTAACTAACATAAAAACAGCGAATCAATTCAATTTAAGATTGCATCGATTTTTGTCTGAATTTTCTTATAATATTATGTTCTATATTTGTGAATCTGTGCAACTCATTTATACTAAACCAAAAAGGACGCTTCAAAATCAATTCCATAATTTTATTCTGACCTTATTTTTATGCAATAATAAAATATAGTTTTTAAGCCACACTGCGTTGGGCACACCGAAGTTTTGAAACGTATTCTTTTTGGTGAAACAACAACTCCAAAAAGCATGGCATGTCTGAATATTTTTTCAAATGTCAATAATTTTTTTCCAGGGGGCGCTATAAATGTGAAAGCTAAAAAAATCGAAATATTGTTTCGCATGAATAATTGAGTTTCATTTCAAATTAGGCGTATGAAATCGCAGAACGGAATTCTAATGATTGATCACATTATAACTCATTTAAGCACTCCGCCTTCACTCGACCATTATTTTTACTACAGGTACTTGAGCTCCCACTATTTTTGAAAATGAAAATGAAAATCTACACAGAAAAAAGTTATGAATTTTGCAGATGACATAATTCTACAAGCGATACAATTCATAACTACTTAATTTTTCAAATGACACAATATTCCACTAGCAAAGTATTTTACACGCTCCGAGTGTAATTTGTACTACGGTATCCATGGCCGCAGTATAGATTTATTTATTTATTTATTTATTTATTTTTTGTACCAACAGATTACATTTATCCAAATCATACATATTGCACGTTATCGTAAACTAATCTATCATGCTATCTTCTGTAAATATTTATAATTTAACCCTCAATTCATAAGGAAAGCTGGCTGACGAAAAATCTTGAAAATAAGTTTTATATGCATTTATATGCATCAATTATTCAACAAACAGATATGTGCTTCTGTGGTTCAGTCGAGTTATCGGTGAGCTATGATCTAATGTTTATCGGTTCAAGTCGCGCTGCTATTTATCGACTTTTCTTTTTATTTCATTCGAGTAGAAGACATGTAATTGTCAAATCACACAATTCTACATGTTCTTGAATATAAATTTGTGTTAAATGCGACGCTCCATTTATGTGCATCTTATAAAATGTAAAATCACAAGATTTTTTCGAACTGTGTATTCAATCATATGTTAGAAAGTGGGAAAAAAGTACCTGTAGTCGAACATGGATAAAATTTAGCAATTCATTTCTGGCATCTTAAGAACTTCCATCTCCGAGAAAAGTGAGTGACATTGTTTTCACATTTTTTATGCATCCCACCCTGTTATTCCGGAACCGGAACTCGGATCCAAATGAAATTCCGAAACTCTATATGAGACCATAATACATTTAATTTAAATCTGAGTTTGTGAGATTCGGTTCATGCATATCATCCTGTAAATCTGAAACCGGAAGTTGAGTCCAAATGAAATTCTGGAACTATGTATGACCATAAGACCTTTTATTTGCATCTAAGTTTGCTAAAATTGGGTCAGCCATCTCCGATAGAAGTGAGTGACACTAATTTTACATTTTCGGTGCATATCACCCTGTTATTCCGGAACCGGAAATCGGATCCCAATGAAATTCAGGAACTTTGTTTAGGAACATGAGACCTTTCATGTGAATTAAGTTTGTGAAAATCGGTTCGAGAAAAATGAGTGACAATATTTGTTACACACATACACACACAGACTTTTGTTCAGTTCATCAAGCTGAGTCGAATGCTATATGACATTCTACCCTGCGGGCCTCGGTTCAAAAGTCGGTTTTCACAGTGATTGTATAGCCTTTCTATTTGAGAAAGCATAACAAAATAAATAGCTGACTTTTGAACCATAACAATTTTAAAATCAAAGGTACTTTAGAAATTTTTCAGAAAGGTTTAGTATATGGTATGAATTGATCAATTTATATTAATTATTTATTCAAAAAAAAATCATTTCGTAAAATATTTAATTTATTTTTTTAAATTTTTGAATCATTAACTATGGATTCCACAGCAGGATCACGGGAGCATTGATATTATCGTCGACGAACAATTTTCAAACGAATTTGGTTTGAACTTTGAGAACTTCAATTCAATTAACTTCCATTATGTAGTGATACAAATGATCTCTTGCGGTAGCGAAGTCAGCAGAATTTTCCAGAAAATTTTTCTTGATTTACATTACTTCCAATCTGAGATTTGTATTCCAATTAATTGGTTCTATGATAGTTGAATATAGATCAAATTCTATAAGTTATTGATTTATTTGAAATTAATACTACTGGAAAGTGATCTTAGTTAGAGTCTGCATGGGAGTGTGTGTGAAATTTATTATTAGTCAACGTCGATGAGAAACCGATTGCCATTCGAGGTGTGCTACTGTTATTTGTTTGTTTGCATTAAAAGATGTAGATGCCTTCTATAAACCAGGAGTGACCAGGAGCTGAATAAATTTACCAAATTTGAGGTACAGCAATGGAGCATTTGAAAAATGTTGGCTGACATAGCTAATAATTGGATTTAAGATTCCCATCACAATCAGAGAAAGAATTTTTTATTCCTTCAACAAACGCTTTTTGAATGAGAACTACCATAATACAAACAGTGTATTTTTGTAACGTGACCAAATATTACATTGTGTTAGGTTCGCAATTCTACTATGCCGTCTACTATATTCCCATCAAATATGTACGTGGAACATAAAGCGTTCTATTTCTAATATTTTTCAATGTACTACTTCATTTCAATTGGAATGTGTTAGATTAAGTTTCAGAAAGATTTCAGAGCGTGGCAAATCAATGCCTTTCGTTTTTTTTTATCACAAGTAAAGGGTGATTTTCTTGCTGGTATCTATATGGCAACACTGTTTTTGACAGATCAAACGTGAATTGTGTCTTGTGTTAATGTCTCATTTGTTCAGTTTGGTCTATAATTTAATCATGAATCGACTTACAAACGAACAACGTTTGTATATTATTGAGATTTTTATATCAAAATGCTCGGTTAAGAGAGTGTTTATTAACAAAATGTGTTAGACGACGAAGCTCATTTCTGGTTGAATGGATACGTCAACAAGCAAAATTGCCACAACTGGAGTGAAGACCAGCCGGAAACATTGTAAGAGCTACCAATGCATTCCAAAAAAGTCACTGTTTGGTTTGGAATATGGGCCGGTTTAAAAGGCGACGATTGGCGAGACGTTACTGTTAATGGCGACTTTCAGTTTCCAACTAACTTAATTGTTTGGTACATTTCAGGTCAGCTATCAGAATTGTATGTCTGAATCGCTACCAGTGCAACCAGATAACTCAAGTTTCAAGCGTGGATTCAATCCGAGGGGGGGTGGGGTACATGAAATTTCCGCAATCGAAATTTTTTTATGCCTTAAGTCTTAGAGTTGCATGAAACGTCGAGATTTAGTGTCATCTTGAAAAAAAATCAAAAAATCGACTTTCTGGTACTTAGAACAAAATCTCAAGAGTCACAGAAAACCGATATTTCCAAAAAAAAAATTTTTGAGATGACACTAAATCTCGACGTTTCATACGATTTTAAGACGTTTGACATGACAAGTTAAGTTACTAGAAGATTTCTGCTTGCTTAATGACCCTCTGTCACGTCTCACCTTCCCGTTCTATATATTCACATCCTTGCTCTCCCTTGAGTACTATCATTCTATAATTTTCATTGTCTGTTTCTACAAAAAAATGGTCTCTGGTTAGGAGAATATCCCAAAAAGACTAATACCTTTCTATAAAGAAAGGCAAAACGTCACCAAATACCCCGAAAACAAGCCCGCCAAAATAATAATGTCACCAAATTGAATGATTTATAACTGAAATTGTCTGATCAAGCAAAATATTCAGGATTGAAGTATGACTGTTCATATACTCTGTCTTAAGGACAAATTATTAATTAATGAACAAATGTTCAGTTCCACCATGTTTTATGCAGTGCCAGTTTCATCCTGTTGTAGTTGAAGCAAAATGATAACGATTCGAAAAACCCTAAATATAATTTTTGAAAACGATCTTGAAGCGTCCTTCTTGGTTTAGTGGAAATGATTTGCACAGACTGACAAACATATAATTATTAGTTATTTAGGATTTTTTGGCCCCGCATGGGTTCTGTTTTTATACTAAGTGCACATAACTATTTTCACTGTTTACGATTCGCCTTCGGCTCATCAGTGCTTCGGCAGTTTATGTTGAACTGCTAACGCCTTGTAAAGTTGATGCTATATACAAAAGACTTATTGCACCGAAGGGCCATGTCTTTACTAACGTGCCGACAGAAAACAAAACTAACTCACTGCTCAGCGCTTTATGTTGAACCGTTAGGTGGTGTTGGCAATGCAAAATACACTGCTGACGTAATGATGAGCCGAAGGCGAAACGTACAAAATGATAGAACTATTATATACAATGTCACCCAGCAAATGCCGATAAAATTCGAAGCAAACTTCCAGTGAATCAATTCGCTGTTTAAATTAGTTTATAAGCATCTCTTTTCCAATGAATAATTCAATTGGCAAAACTATTTTCCAGGATGGGAGAGTGTTGCGAGCTCAATATCCGTACCAGAGTATTTTTTCGCAAACTTTCATTTCCGCTATTTTATGATTCGGCCTTTGTAAAATCTACTTCTCGTTCAAATCCGGAAAAAAGTCAAACTCAAACCTGGATCACTGATTCATCAGTAGCACTCAATAACAATAATTGCGTAGTGATTGTTTTGTAAGACAAGCAAACACGAACCGTTCTGTAATCTGTTTTTTTTTTTGTTTTTTTATCTACACAGATAGACATTATGAATTTTACAGGTGAGATAATTCTACCAACTTTTTTGATTCTTCCGGAAACAGAAACGAGTATACTCAAAGCCAACGTACCTTCCTAATTGAATAATACGGAAAAGAAAGAATTATTATATCTTATTGTATTTGGCTTGATTTTTCCGTATCATGTATAAAAACCCTTCTTAATCCACCTAGTGGTGTGATAATGCCTTTCTCTTCTTTCATAACAGTCTCATGAAAATATATTTCATACTTTTATTAAATAATTTCGAATACTAATTTTGACACCAATTGATTCAGATTGATTCCTGTAGTTCACAAAAGCATACTTCAGTGTTTATGTAACACAGTCAGCATCATTTCCCCAAACTAGTGCTTGACATTTGCGTTGCCTATTTGTATGATGCTAATCTAAAAAAAACCTATCACCAGAGGGGGGAGTACATGAAATTTTCGAAATCGAAAAAAAATTTTTGATGCCAAAAGGCTTAGAATTGCATGTAACGTCGAGATTTAGTGTCATCTCGAAAAAAAATTTCAAACGAGCCCAAGTTTGTTAAAATCGGATCAGCCATCTCTGAGAAAATTGAACGCGTTCAAATATCTTCTAAAAGTGCACACACACACACACACACACACACACACACACACACACACACACACACACACACACACACACACACACACACACACACACACACACACACACACACACACACACACACACACACACACACACACACACACACACACACACACACACACACACACACACACACACACACACACACACACACACACACACACACACACACACACACACACACACACACACACACACACACACACACACACACACACACACACACACACACACACACACACACACACACACACACACACACACACACACACACACGCAGCTCCAGCGTGGTCGATGGCATTGACAACAGCAAGGAACCGAGCCCAGTTGAACCGCACTTTCAGACTGATGGCAATGCGCGTGACAAGTTCGTACCGAACAATATCGTCAGACGCTGTGCACGTGATAGCCGGAATGATCCCCATCTGTCTGCTACTGGAAGAGGATAGCCTATGCTACAGGGATCAAGGCACAGGAAGAGCCCGGAGCAGAGAGAGAGCCAATACGCTCACTAAATGGCAACAGCAGTGGGACAACGCGGAGAAGGGAAGGTGGACGCATCGATTAATTCCTAACCTGTCGTTTTGGACAACTCGAGTGCACGGCGAGGTAAACTTTCAACTGACGCAATTCCTGTCTGGACATGGCTGTTTTAAGCAATATTTGCACAGATTTGGCCACGCAAGGTCGCCGTTGTGTGTTGAGTGCCAGGAAGCAGAAGAAACGCCGGAGCACGTAATATTCAGCTGCCCACGGTTTATCCAACCGCGTAGCGAAATGACTGCCATCGTTGGCGCCGATGTCAGTGTGGAGAACATCGTTCAAAGGATGTGCAGTGACGAAGGAAAATGGAACGCGGTGAACCGGACAGTTGTTCAGATTATGTCCACACTGCAAAGGAGTTGGCGAGAAGAGCAGCGTCAAATGACCTAGGTCCAAAGACGAAAAATGCCGGACTGTTTTCGGCACCCTAAAAAGACGGACGAAGCGTGTGGAATGTGGCTCGGTTTTCTGGACAGGTTTCTTCGCCGGGAAACTCTCCGTCGGGTAGGCTAGACCTACCACCGTGGGCTAGTTGAGTAGGCTCGTCGTAAACCGGTTTCGGAACGTCGGTTTCGAGAGAACTTCCAGCGTCGGGGAACTCTCTGTCGCGGTAGGCTAGATCCTTCGGCGGGGACTAGTCGAGTAGCCACCACAACACCGACTTGTGTCGTCGGGGCGCCAGCCAACCAGAAGCTATGCTCCAACTGGAATCGCTGGACCGACCTCGGCACTCTCTCGTGTGTCCCGAGTGGTGCAACAGGGTACTCGGTGTCGGGAGAGCCTCTTTCGCCGGGGAACTCTCCGTCGGTGTAGTCTAGATCTTTCATCGGGGATTAGACGAGTAGATCGTGGCGTAGCACCGTTAAGATAGTCGGGGCACCAGTGAACCGGAAGCCATCCTCCAACCGGCATCACTGGATCGACCCAGGCATCATTACGGTCGGGCCGTAGACGGGTATCGAAAACGTCGGTTTCGGGAGAACTTCCATCGTCGGGGAACTCTCTGTCGGTGTAGGCTAGATCCATCACCGGGGACTAGTCGAGCAGACGCCACAACACCGATTCGAGTCGTCGGGGCATCAGCGAACCGGACGCCATGCTCCAACCGGAATCGCAGAGCAAACCTCGGCACTCCTTCGGGTGTCCCGCGTGGCGTAAAAGGGGAAACTCTCAGTCGGTGTAGGCTAGATCCATCGTCGGGGATCAGTTGAGTAGTGCGGCGCGACGTAGCGGCGTTGGGCTGTCGAGGCGCCAAAGGTGGATCGAGAGGGATAAAGATAGAAACTCAGGAGCTCATTTTCTCCCAAACGAAGAAGTGCATGAGCACAGCCGAGATGTATATAGAGAGCAGGAGCTCATTTTCTCCCAAACGAAGAAGTGCATGAGCACAGCCTCCCCCGAAGTATTGAGCTTAGCTTAGTTCCGGGGGGATCAAGGCAAGATGTCCAAGGTGTTTTAGTGGGTAAGGTTCAGCCAGTCCCACTCGCTGGTTCACAATAGCGGTAGCTTGACAACTACTGAGCGCGTGAACTGGGAAAGTACATAAGTAGGTATTTCACCTTGTAAAACAAAAAAAAAAAAAAAAAAAACACACACACACACACACACACAGACATTTTCCGATCTCGTCGAACTGAGTCGAATGATATATAACACTATGGGTCTCCGAGGCTCTGTTCGAAAGTCGGTTTTTCTAGTAATTCTAATACCTTTCTATAGAAAAAGGCAAAACACGCTGCTGAAAATGGAATTTTTATACTTATCGCATTTGGACGAAATTTGGTGGTATTATATGGGGTTGTAAGGTTGATGTCAGAGTGAGCGGAGCGAAGCGAAGCGGTTCAATGCGATGTACTGTTTTCGCATCGCATTCACTCTGACAGGTTTGCTCTGATCAAATGCAACTAGCTTGCAAGCGCGCCTAGACGCATCGCGTGGCACTTTCACTCTGACAGCAACCTAAGACCTTTCATATGAATCTACGCGTAGCTACGCTTGTGAAAATAGGATGAGTGGTCTCTGACACAATCGATTGCACGTTTTAAGTTCATTTTGCACATTTTGAAATTCAATAACAACTTATAAGACTACTTTTTCTTCATTTTTTTGCACATTTTACTCCGTTACTCCCGAACCGGAAATTCAATACGGGTGAAATTTAATAGCAACCTATGGGATCAAGGGACATTTCATTTGAATCTAAGTTTTTGAAAATCGGTCGAACCACCATCTCCAAGAAAATCATGTTTTACATACTCACACATAAAGACACACACACGCACAGACCTTTGTTCAGTTCGTCTAGCTGAGTCGAATGGTATATGACATTCGGCCTCGATTAAAAAGTCGGTTTTCAATTAATGAAAAAGGCAACAATATAAAACAAAATATATGATATGATATTTTATGATATTTTGAAAATGTTAGACCCTACGAGCTCCCTAAAGTAATGTTTCCTTCGATTTTATAGACAAAAAACTTTAAACGCGTTTCTCCCGAGAGTAGGTTTTGAAAGTCCGTGTCCATCGTCATTCAAAAGCTACTGTACTAATCTTTTTTAAATTTTGCAAGGTTTCTGGGAAGGTTTTACAGTTACACGGATTTTTTTTGTAACAAACCGTAGTTTGGACTTAAAACAACACCAAAAATTTGAAAAATAAAAGAAAATTTAACCGAAACGCTGAGGTCTAGAAAAACATTTGCTATATCTATGCTGCTTTGATTTGTTGACTATTGATTAGTCTGCGCTGAGATACAGTGAACACCGCAAATCATGATTTTTAAGAAGCATTCTCAAAAATACCTCTTCATCGACTTATTTCCCAAATGTTTTTTATGAAAAAATTACAAAACATTGTTCGAATGATGCTTTGTATTATACAAAACGATTGAACTTATTTTGTTCGACGATAGTTCCGAAAAAAAATCTTTTTTTTTCATCATTAAGACACAAAAATTGCTCTAAAAATATAATTCTAAAACTGCTTTCAAATAATGTAGATGTATGAATTTTCTTAAGCAAATTGGCGAACGTCAATTAAAATGTACATGTTTATAGTTCGATCATAAATGTAAGACTCTTACGTCTTGAGTGAAATTCATTTACCACATTCATGAATTAACAAAATACCTTCTACGTAATTACATCCTCACTCTTCGTGTATATACGTGTATATATAAGTATACTAGGTTTGCCAAATATTGTTTGTATTTTCAATAACTCAATAAACACAACATATTATCAATCGAAGTTGTTCGAACATGTGGATAAACACATGAGAACAAAAACTCAGTCGCACGGGAATTCACCAATCAAAAATTCGTTGAAAACCCAAATATTCCAGCACCCAGCTATTTTACCTATCAACTTTATCTCTCTTTGTTATCGCACTTTTCTAATTCAGTACAACAGAAGCAACACTCGCGAACAATGAACTTTTCGGCTGCTGCAACGATGACAAATCACCTTCGACTAATTGAACTTGAACTTGATCTTGCCGCGGCGCGCGTTGGCTCACAACTGTCCGTGGCGCCTATCCGCAAGCATGGGCCACCGGTCTGACGGGCCCGAAGAATAACTAATTAACGCTTCACTTGACATACTCTCACTTCGGGAACCTAACGGGATGCTATATTCAATATGGCCCGTTGGTGCCCGTCGATGATCAATAAGCTGAAACTTGATTATCTCAGACTTAAAACTTAAGATGTTTGTTATGTAAATTCAGTGCCACTTGCACCAGCTTAGTTTGGAAGTAAAAGAACGACCACAGCACTAAGAATTTATGTCGTTATTACCTCATCGAATATTGTTTGTCTATTGCCAGTATGAAAGGTGAAAACATGCATCATTGGTACCATCCAAAGACGAGAGCGTAGAGAAAACCATCAACTCTTACTTCTTCAAATAAAGGTTGTCTATGCGGATGGAAGACGATTAAAAAACCCGTTAGTGATTGCGTAGTTATATGACATGTGAATATTATCATCCTCTTGCATTGCCGTTGCATTTAATGTACATATTCTAGAGTTCATGTCTCCACCTGTTCTGCACTTACCCAGTAGTTGCTTTGTTTGTTCTTTCGATTTCAACTCTCTCTTCCTGAGAGATCGTTGATCTTTTACTGCAGCGGCATGTCTTCGTCGCTGACTACATATCATTAATTAAATTCATGCCGACTTCATCACATGAATCTCTAGCTTTCACAGTAAATCTAACTGTGAAAGTTTCACTCGAAATAAAGAGAACATTAAGATATGATCCAAATTTGGAACGATTTTTTCGTCATTTGATTCCCGTTTCTTTTATACGAAAACCATTCTTAATTTCACGCTGGCCACACAAATTAGGTCGACTCCAGCCGAAACGTGCAAATTAATTCCCTTTCTCTGGTCTACGCGCACACGCAATGCGACCGATTTCACCGAGGTTTTTGGAAGTTGTTATCGCAGCATCCTACGCTACCAATATGCATATGAAGAAACGCTTTTATCACCCGTGCCCTTTTCGTTGTCTTCTGTATCATTATACCTGTCTCTGTTCAATACGTTGTATTCAGTGGCTAAAACAAACTATATGTTAATAATTACATGTGCCAGTTTGAGATGTGGTACGGAATTATGTGTTATTAACTGATTCAACAGTGAATATTTGGATGATGAGCTCAGTGATTTTATAAGGTTTTCACTATGAATATAGTCGGATTGGAAAACACTTCGTGTTTTATATTAATTGTAGATTTGATTTTAGCTGTGAAGTGAAATGAATTCGTTATACAGACAGATTTTAACTTTCTTTCTTAAAGATAAAAAGCTACTACCCGCCCCTAGTAACCTTGAAAAAGTACACCCGCTTCTTACTAGAATCGCTGTTAGTGTTTCCGTACAGTGGAAAATTTAGGTTTACTTCATTTATAGCCTAGAGACTGCAAAAACTGACCTTTCAACCAGGGACGAGTTGTCAAATGGCATTCGCGATTGCTGATTTAACTATTTCTTTTTTGGTTCCACCAGTATGGTTTTTGATTTACATACACGGATCGACCGAAATTAGCTCGGCGCCTAATTCGTATTACTGTTTTTGAATTAGTTGATTTTAACAACAAAACTTTCCAAATAACTATTAAATTTGTTAAAATTGAGAATTTACTTTGCTGAAAAAAACTCTTATTTTTAGAGAATGTGTTTAGTTGGCGAATATTCTGGACACAAACCAGCTATATTTCAATCCAACACGAAATACTCATTGACAACTAATTTCGTTATTAAAATCAGAAAATTTGTTTCTATTTATTCATCACCATCATTACTGAAGGACAGCACACAAAAAAAACAAAAATGAGATTGGTTTTATTACCAAGTTTATTAGCCAAAAACTCATGAGAAGTGTCAAAGCAAATCAATCCATTAAAACCCATCTTAATCCACCTAGTGGTGTGATAATGCCTTTCTCTTCTTTCATAACAGTCTCATGAAAATATGTTTCATACATTTATTAAATAATTTTAGACGCCAATTGATTCAGATTGATTCGAGTAGTTCACCAATGCATGCTTCAGTGTTTATGTCACACAGTCAGCATCATTTTTCCAAACTAGTGCTTGACATTTGCGTTGCCTATTTGTATGAGAACAGTGATGCTAATCTAAAAAACCCTTCTTAATCCACCTAGTGGTGTGATAATGCCTTTCTCTTCTTTCATAACAGTCTCATGAAAATATGTTTCATACTTTTATTAAATAATGTTGGACACTAATTTTGACAACAATTGATGCAGATTGATTCGAATAGTTCACAAAAGCATGCTTCAGTGTTTATGTCACACAGTCAGCATCATTTTTCCAAACTAGTGCTTGACATTTGCGTTGCATATTTGTAATCAGTGATGCTAATCTAAACTATAGAGAAAGGCAAAAAGCCTTCTTACTCCACTTAGTGGAATTTTCATATATCTTGAAAAATCACCATAGGGGGGAGTACATGAAATTTTCGAAATCGAAAAAAAATTTTTGATGCCAAAAGGCTTAGAATTGCATGAAACGTCGAGATTTAGTGTCATCTCGAAAAAAAATTTTGTTGAAAAAGTCGACTTTTTGGGACTTCTAAATCCTTCTTCTTTTCTAAATCCCAGAAAGTTGATTTTTTCAAAAAAAAATTTTTTTTTGAGGGGACACTAAATTTCGATGTTTCATGCAGTTTTAAGAGTTTCGGCATCAAAAAAAATTTTCGATTTTGGAAATTTCATGTACTCCCCCCTATGGTGCTTTTTCAAGATCGAAAATTGTCAAACCTTTACCACCGGGCAGCACCCCTTAAGCATGTCCAATTTAGGTCAAATTTTGCATGAAGGCTTTTTTCGAGGTGCTTAAACTTTTGAGCACTAGAACTTTACGAAAATAGAGTTGATCCCAAAATTTTGGCACCCTTATATATACAAGAGCGGTAAAAATCAACGTGTTTTGTCGGTTACGTCACTTATACAATCATATTTCTGGAACCAAAAGTCACAACCATTTGATCTTCGAACTTGATCAATGGCACGACAGTAGCTTTCAAACGAGCCCAAGTTTGTTGAAATCGGATCAGCCATCTCTGAGAAAATTGAGCGCGTTCAAATACAACGCTTTTTGTCGGATACGTCACTTATACAATCATATCTCCGGAACCAAAAGTCACAGCCATTTGATCTTCGAACTTGATCAATGATCCAATAGTAGCTTTCAAACGAGCCCAAGTTTGTTGAAATCGGATCAGCCATCTCTGAGAAAATTGAGCGCGTTCAAATACAACGCTTTTTGTCGGTTACGTCACTTATAGAATCATATCTCCGGAACCAAAAATCACAGCCATTTGATCTTCGAACTTGATCAATGGCCCGACAGTAGCTTTCAAACGAGCCCAAGTTTGTTCAAATCGGTTCAGCCATCTCTGAGAAAATTGAGCGCGTTCAAATATCTTCGAAAAGTGCACACACATACACACACATACACACACACACACACACACACACACACACACACACACACACACACACACACACACACACACACACACACACACACACACACACACACACACAGACATTTTCCGATCTCGACGAACTGAGTCGAATGGTATATAACACTATGGGTCTCCGAGGCTCCGTTCGAAAGTCGGTTTTTCCAGCAATTCTAATACCTTTCTATAGAGAAAGGCAAAAAGCCTTCTTAGTCCACTTAGTGATGTTTTCATATATCTTGAAAAATCACCATAGGGGGGAGTACATGAAATTTTCGAAATCGAAAAAAAATTTTTGATGCCAAAAGGCTTAGAATTGCATGAAACGTCGAGATTTAGTGTCATCTCGAAAAAAAAAATTTTTGAAAAAATCGACTTTTTGGGACTTAGAAAAAATATGAAAATTTTTATAAGTCCCAGAAAGTTGATATTTTCAAAAAAATTTTTTTTTGAGATGGCACTAAATTTCGATGTTTTATGCAGTTTTAAGAGTTTTGGCATCAAAAAAAATTTTCGATTTTGGAAATTTCATGTACTCCCCCTATGGTGCTTTTTCAAGATCGAAAATTGCAAAACCTTTACCACCGGGCAGCACCCTTTAAGCATGTCCGATTTAGGTCAAATTTTGCATGAAGGCTTTTTTCGAGGTGCTTAAACTTTTGAGCACTAGAACTTTACGAAAATAGAGTTGATCCCAAAATTTTGGCACCCTTATATATAAGAGCGGTAAAAATCAACGTGTTTTGTCGGTTACGTCACTTATACCATCATATATCTGGAACCAAAAGTCACAACCATTTGATCTTCGAACTTGATCAACGGCCCGACAGTAGCTTTCAAACGAGCCCAAGTTTGTTAAAATCGGTTCAGCCATCTCTGAGAAAATTGAGCGCGTTCAAATACAACGCTTTTTGTCGGTTACGTCACTTATACAATCATATCTCCGGAACCAAAAGTCACAGCCATTTGATCTTCGAACTTGATCAATGGCCCGACAGTAGCTTTCAAACGAGCCCAAGTTTGTTCAAATCGGTTCAGCCATCTCTGAGAAAATTGAGCGCGTTCAAATATCTTTGAAAAGTGCACATACATACACACACACACACACACACAGACATTTTCCGATCTCGACGAACTGAGTCGAATGGTATATAACACTATGGGTCTCCGAGGCTCCGTTCGAAAGTCGGTTTTTCCAGCAATTCTAATACCTTTCTATAGAGAAAGGCAAAAAGCCTTCTTAGTCCACTTAGTGATGTTTTCATATATCTTGAAAAATCACCATAGGGGGGAGTACATGAAATTTTCGAAATCGAAAAAAAATTTTTGATGCCAAAAGGCTTAGAATTGCATGAAACGTCGAGATTTAGTGTCATCTCGAAAAAAAAAATTTTTGAAAAAATCGACTTTTTGGGACTTAGAAAAAATATGAAAATTTTTATAAGTCCCAGAAAGTTGATATTTTCAAAAAAATTTTTTTTTGAGATGGCACTAAATTTCGATGTTTTATGCAGTTTTAAGAGTTTTGGCATCAAAAAAAATTTTCGATTTTGGAAATTTCATGTACTCCCCCTATGGTGCTTTTTCAAGATCGAAAATTGCAAAACCTTTACCACCGGGCAGCACCCTTTAAGCATGTCCGATTTTGGTCAAATTTTGCATGAAGGCTTTTTTCGAGGTGCTTAAACTTTTGAGCACTAGAACTTTACGAAAATAGAGTTGATCCCAAAATTTTGGCACCCTTATATATAAGAGCGGTAAAAATCAACGTGTTTTGTCGGTTACGTCACTTATACCATCATATATCTGGAACCAAAAGTCACAACCATTTGATCTTCGAACTTGATCAACGGCCCGACAGTAGCTTTCAAACGAGCCCAAGTTTGTTAAAATCGGATCAGCCATCTCTGAGAAAATTGAGCGCGTTCAAATACAACGCTTTTTGTCGGTTACGTCACTTATACAATCATATCTCCGGAACCAATACTCACAGCCATTTGATCTTCGAACTTGATCAATGGTCCGACAGTAGCTTTCAAACGAGCCCAAGTTTGTTAAAATCGGTTGAGCCATCTCTGAGAAAATTGAGCGCGTTCAAATATCTTCGAAAAGTGCACATACATACACACACACATACACACACACATACACACACACACACACAGACATTTTCCGATCTCGTCGAGCTGAGTCGAATGGTATATAACACTATGGGTCTCCGAGGCTCCGTTCGAAAGTCGGTTTTTCCAGCAATTCTAATACCTTTCTATAGAGAAAGGCAAAAACCCTTCTTAGTCCACTTAGTGGAATTTTCATATATCTTGAAAAATCACCATAGGGGGGAGTACATGAAATTTTCGAAATCGAAAAAAAAATTTTGATGCCAAAAGGCTTAGAATTGCATGAAACGTCGAGATTTAGTGTCATCTCAAAGAAAATTTTTTTTGAAAAAATCGACTTTTTGGGACTTAGAAAAAATATGAAAATTTTTCTAAGTCCCAGAAAGTTGATTTTTTCAAAAAATTTTTTTTTTGAGATGACACTAAATTTCGATGTTTTATGCAGTTTTAAGAGTTTTGGCATCAAAAAAAATTTTCGATTTTGGAAATTTCATGTACTTCCCCCTATGGTGCTTTTTCAAGATCGAAAATTGTCAAACCTTTACCACCGGGCAGCACCCCTTAAGCATGTCCGATTTAGGTCAAATTTTGCATGAAGGCTTTTTTCGAGGTGCTTAAACTTTTGAGCACTAGAACTTTACGAAAATAGAGTTGATCCCAAAATTTTGGCAGCCTTATATATATAAGAGCGGTAAAAATCAACGTGTTTTGTCGGTTGCGTCACTTATACAATCATATCTTCGGAACCAAAACTCACAGCCATTTGATATTCGAACTTGATCAATGGTCAAACAGTAGCTTTCAAACGAGCCCGAGTTTGTTAAAATCGGTTCAGCCATCTCTGAGAAATTTGAGCGCGTTCAAATACAACGCTTTTTGTCGGTTACGTCACTTATACAATCATATCTCCGGAACCAAAAGTCACAGCCATTTGATCTTTGAACTTGATCAATGGCCCGACAGTAGCTTTCAAACGAGCCCAAGTTTGTTAAAATCGGTTCAGCCATCTCTGAGAAAATTGAGCGCGTTCAAATACAACGCTTTTTGTCGGTTACGTCACTTATACAATCATATCTCCGGAACCAAAAGTCACAGCCATTTGATCTTCGAACTTGATCAATGGCCCGACAGTAGCTTTCAAACGAGCCCAAGTTTGTTCAAATCGGTTCAGCCATCTCTGAGAAAATTGAGCGCGTTCAAATATCTTCGAAAAGTGCACATACATACACACACACACACATACACACACACACACACACACACACACACACACACACACATAGACATTTTACGATCTCGACGAACTGAGTCGAATGGTATATAACACTATGGGTCTCCGAGGCTCCGTTCGAAAGTCGGTTTTTCCAGCAATTCTAATACCTTTCTATAGAGAAAGGCAAAAAGCTAAAAGGGACAGTCTTGTTGAAACTGCTTGCAAATTGTTTAGATGTTTTTCGCATGTGTTACGATATATCCATATATAAATTTCTAAACCGATATGTAAAAATGACGTAAACTGTTAGTAGAAAGTGTATTTATTCAGAATTTATGCGCATTTGAAGCGATTGTGCGTAATAATGTTTTCACGTGGAACAGTAAAGTGAATGTTGCACTATAATTGTACATGTCAAATGATGTTTTTTGTATCTTCCAACCTTCAAGGCTACGCCGTCCGGTGTACTACTTGTATTCGGTTTTTGTTTTCAGAGTGCTCAAAGTTTTCAGTGAGAGCGTCGATTCCGCGAAGTCGAATGAAGAAAACAGCGATTTAGAAGAAAAATTTTCAAAAAGAAGTTTATGTTTCACTCATGTTATTTTCTCCAATACAACATCGTATTTATACCTGCCAATATAGAAAAGATAATCGCGACTGAACTTTTTTTCGGTAGTAGTAGTAGTGTAGTGGCTAGTAGCCATTACGGTGTTAACGTTTTTTCGGTGACAGAGCGCCATATAGCTGCAAATTGTAGAAACCAATTCAACCATTTATGTTGGTTGAAAACAACGTTTTATTTCTCTAGTTCAACTAAAAATTAGTTGAATGGAAATGAAGTGTACCTTAGCTAAGAAATGACAGCACCTTTAATTGGTGAATTCAACTAAAAAAATAGCCATTTCAACAAATATTTTATTATTTTTAAGGGAAATAAAATTGAAGAATCTAAATAAGCAAAAGTAAGATTTTTTTAGTTGTCTAAAAAAATAACTAACTAAAACCAGAAAATCAACTCATTTTTTCGCCAAAATGCTGATTCCGGTCTTTCCCTGTATATTCATGTAAATGAGAAATGTGTTGTTTTGAAAACTGTCGAATTCCAGAGACAGTAGAAAGCAAAATAAAAATCGCAAACCATTTATTTGTTTGAAATCTGCTTGCGTTGCTTAAAAATGTCATTGAAAACTACATTGATGGTTATAGCGTTTGTAAAAATGGTATGCATTCACTGAAAACCCGAAATCAGCATTTAGGCGAAAAAGTTAGTTGATTTTCTGATTCTAGGTAGTTATTTTTTGAGATAATTAAAAAATCTTACCTTCGCTAATTTAGATTTTTTAATTCTCATTCCCCTAATAATAATAAAATATTTGTTGGAATGGCTATTTTTTAAGTTGAATTCACCAATTAATTGTGTTGTCATTTCTTAGCTAAGGCACACTTCACTTCCATGCAACTATTTTTTAGTTGAATTAGAGAAATAAAACGTTGTTTTCAACCAACATAAATGGTTGAATTTGCTTGTGCAATTTGCAGATATGTGGCGCACTGTCACCGAAAAAACGTTAACACCGTAATGACTACTAGCCACTAGATGGCACACTACTACCGAAAAGAATTTTTCAGTCGAGGTTATCTTTTCTATATTGGCAGGTATGAATACGATGTTGTATTGGAAAAAAGACATAAACGAAACATAAACTTCATTTTAAAAATTTTTCTTCTAAATAGCTGTTTTCTTCATTCGACTTCGTGAAATCGACTCTATCACTGAAAACTTTGAACACTTGGAAAACAAAAACCGAATACAAGTAGTACACCGGACGGCGTAACCCGGAAAGTTGGAAGATACAAAAAACCTCATTTGACCTTTTTAATGGATTGTTTTGCTTTGAAACTTCTTATGAGTTTTTGGCTAAAAAACTTGTTAATAAAACCAATTTCATTTTTGTTTTCTTTGTGCTGTCCTTCAGCAATGATGGTGACAGATAAATAGAGACAAATTTTCTGATTTTAGTCACAAAATTAGTTGTGAATGAGAATTTCGTGTTGGATTGAAATATTGCTTTTTTGTGTCCAGGATATTCGTGAACTAAACACATTCTCTAAAAATAAAAGTTTTTTTCAGCAAAGTAAATTCTCAATTTAACTAATTCAATAGTTATTTTGAAAACTTTGTTGTTAAAATTGACTAAATTAAAAAGAGTAATACGAATTAGGCGCAGAGTTAATTTCGGTCGTTCCGTTTTCAATTTGAACAAATTCAATTTGAAGATATGGCGTAAGGCAGTGTTGGTGATGGCCGAAAATTTGACAGAAGCTGCTATATTGCTATCTATATTGTATACAACATTTTCAATCCGGTAGAAGATGCCAAAAGAACTCGAGTCTCTCAATCAGAGCCGGTGAAACATGTTAAGCCCAGGTGGGTAGTTTTTCGATTTTTAACAATATTTTGTTTCGTTATTAATTTGCATGAAACGTGTAAATACGAAGTTTGAAGCGTTTTCGGTATTTTGTTTTAAAACGAAATTGCACATTTAAGGATTAAATACGCCATGAAACTACTGTCGGTCAAGTCACTGATGTGCATAACACATTGCTCAAAAACCCCCAAGACTGACCCAAATGTCAAACTTACCTAATTTTTCGAAAGAACCAACCTTCAGATGTCAAATTTTCACCTTGATCTCACCGTGGCGTTACTTGTTCATTATACTTGATTTCGACTGGGGTGATAATCGTGGAAACTGTGAAACGGCTGTCTCAGTCTTATAATACAAACGAATGTTGTTTACTGTCCGACGTTTCGGCCTTTGATGTAGGCCTTTTTCAAGGAAAACTGGAAAATTTATTGTGTTACATTGACAAAAACATAGAGCGTTGAACAAATAATACAATGTAAAAACTTACTAAAGTCTATCGTTTATAGTCAAAATTTGTCGATGTCTGACGCTACGTTGTCTGGTCAATTTTAGAACATGCTTTAAAATACTACGAGAAAATGGTCATTTACTTAAAAACTGAATCAAAAGTTATTTAAAAACAATTCTTACTATTGACTGCATAACAAATATTTTGCTTGCATAAATCACGTACAGTGTCACAACTACTTAGTTTAACGACTATTCTGAAGCTTTCATCATGGTGATCAAAAACAATGAGCTTATCAACGTTATTAGGTAACGTTGTCGTTGAAAAAGCTCAGCAAAGTGCTGTGTAGAGTACGGTAGTATTGGTGTTTATCGGAGAGTTTTCATTTCTTATCGTATTTGATGGATTTGATAGAATGTAGAATACCAGCGTAAGTGGTGTTGAGGCCTTGTACATCGGTGCGATGATTAACTGTTTTGGTAGTATTGGAAATATGACACATTTCCAACAGAGGTAAAGCTGTAGATCGCAATGATCTCTACTCCGACCGATTAAAGATCCTGTTGATCCATTTAAACAATCAAACGTCATCTATAGCATTCCCTGTAATGACTGTGAAAATGCATACATTGGAATGACAACCAATCAACTGAAAACCAGACTCAGTGGTCATCGATCCAACATTAATCAATTTTTAAAATTAACTGAAAATCCACCACCACACGCAGATGTAGAAATATCAAGGCTAAAAGAAAAAACAGCACTCATTCATCACACCATCAATGAAGGACACAATTTTGCATTGGAGAAAACAAAGATTATAGATCGATCATTGCGATCTACAGCTTTACCTCTGTTGGAAATGTGTCATATTTCCAATACTACCAAAACAGTTAATCATCGCACCGATGTACAAGGCCTCAACACCACTTACGCTGGTATTCTACATTCTATCAAATCCATCAAATACGATAAGAAATGAAAACTCTCCGATAAACACCAATACTACCGTACTCTACACAGCACTTTGCTGAGCTTTTTCAACGACAACGTTACCTAATAACGTTGATAAGCTCATTGTTTTTGATCACCATGATGAAAGCTTCAGAATAGTCGTTAAACTAAGTAGTTGTGACACTGTACGTGATTTATGCAAGCAAAATATTTGTTATGCAGTCAATAGTAAGAATTGTTTTTAAATAACTTTTGATTCAGTTTTTAAGTAAATGACCATTTTCTCGTAGTATTTTAAAGCATGTTCTAAAATTGACCAGACAACGTAGCGTCAGACATCGACAAATTTTGACTATAAACGATAGACTTTAGTAAGTTTTTACATTGTATTATTTGTTCAACGCTCTATGTTTTTGTCAATGTAACACAATAAATTTTCCAGTTTTCCTTGAAAAAGGCCTACATCAAAGGCCGAAACGTCGGACAGTAAACAACATTCGTTTGTATTATAAGACTGAGACAGCCGTTTCACAGTTTCCACGGTTACTTGTTCACTTATGAAAAAATGGAAATAACGAGTTCTGTATGCTGATAATGCAACGGTTTGAGAGGTGTTACCCGCACTCGGATCCAGTGAAAATAAAGATTCGTGTGTATTATGATTTCAAACGATGCAATCGTCAGAAAAAGTCAAGCAAGTTTTGATAATCGCGATGAATGAACGCAAAATAGAAGTTCGTAAAATTAAATATGCTGAAATGGTTAGGACATTAACTGGAAGCGCTTTTATGATCTTACATGAAAATCTGGGCATATAAAAGGTTTTTTCCAATCTAACAAAAGCAACAACGAATTAACGATCCAGAGAGCTGTTTGGCACTGTTAAGTCGCAATAAAAAGGATTTCTTTCGTTTGTATAAAACAGTCAACGAAAATTGGATCCACCATTTTTCTCCGGAGTCATATTAGCATTCATACGGAGAAAGTCGTCCGAAAATGTTACAGGTAGCTGGAACAATCTTGGCGTCAGTTTTCAGATACTCGAGGTATTGACTATATTGAAAAAGAAAGCACCATCTAAAGTGATTATTACATTGAATTATTGATGCGTTTGTAATGCGACATCGAAAAAACCATTTTTAACCAAGACAGTGCTCCGTGCCACTAGCCAATGAAAATAATGGCCAAATTGAACGGATTGGTCTTCGTTCTGTTTCCTCACCCACCATATTCTCAATAACCTAGCCCCCAGTGACTACTTGTGTTCGTTACACATTGAAGTGTGAATCACTAATTATTTAAAATATATAGATTCATCTACTCGAATCGCTTCGTGAAAATATATCCAAGCAGTATGTGTAATGATATCGAAAATCAGTTGAAAAATAGTTGAGATGTAAATGTTCAAACCATTGATCGTATAGTTTCATTTCCTGTATTTTGAACTTGCACCTCGGTATAGCAAACAAGGACGTAGCCCTACGTCAAAAGATTTTAAGTAATTTTATTTTTTTTATCGGTACTTTCCAATACACGAGTGATTCATTGATCAGATGCTTAAGCTCGTCTCCTCTGGTTGGAAAGAAGTAAAAGTTGAGTTACTAAAAGATTTCTGCTTACTCAAATGATCCTTGTCACATCTTACCTTTCTGCTGTATATCTTCACACCATTACTCTACTAGCTGAGTATTAGGGTTCTACAATTTTGATTTTATTTATTATTCCGAGTTACATTAAAAATATTCATATTGTTATAAATAATACTTATTCTTAAATCTTCGATATTCATGAATTACTATTGTTTTTCGTTAGAAATTTCAGGTGGTTAATTACCTACCTTTGGAATTTACAGGTGGATAGTACTACCCACCGTACCCACCTCTTTTACCGGCCCTGTTCTCAATGCATGAACCGTGAGAGAATTTTAATACATTTTTTCGCTCCACTTCATACTCTGAGTATTTCACGCCCTTAAATTTTACAGTCTGATAATGATCGTTGCTGTGTTTAATTTCCCAAGAGAGAATCGCAAGTTGACAATTATCGCAGAAAATCGAATCGATGATTCAATTTGATGATTCTCATACTAGGTTGCAATATTTCAAAACCCTTGTGTGGAGCATTCACATACATTTTCATAGACACAACTTATACAAAGATTATATGCACATAGTTAAAATAAGCGGCAATAGTAAAATGATTCTATCGCAATTATCAACTGTCTGTATCGAAACGGATCGCGAAACGAGAATGAGCGACCGTTTGTTGCTTCAGAGAGGATCCCCACAGCAGCGTGCTAACCTTTGATTCTCAGAAATGTCATCGAGAGAAATTCGCTCTCGCACTGGTGTCGATTCTATGTTAAATGAGACATGCCGGGTTTTTGTAGTTGCGATGATATCCGTCTCTCTTTGATGGCACTGATTCAATCGTGTGAAGAGTTGCCAGTGAGCGTTCTTTGATACGATAAAAGCCATCGTTGGCGTAAGGTATTTATTTACACGGCAATATATGTATGAAGATTTCTTAGTAATTTCACACAAAAAAATATTTCAATATAACATACAATTTATGAGCAATTCAACCGCAAATGACAGATTTTTACTGAAATTTTATGTTTGTATTTTTTCAATTTACCTCAACTTTTGCATATGCGTTATTCATGGCCAAACGAAGCAATTTGCATAATAAATTTTCCCTTCTGACTCCAGCCTTACTTTTGAGAAAGGACTAAACAAAAATTTATTGAAATATTTCAATAATATATGTTTCATATACTGTGGGTACAATCAATTTAGTGTCTTCTGCAATGTTTTAGGTAATTATGAGAACTATGTGAAAATATGTAGTAATGTTAAAAAAAATTTTAATTTCAAAAAGTACACTTAAAATTTAAATATCTAAAAATTATACTTATGGAAGAACGCTAAATTTCCAATGAATAAGGTGTAATCAAAATTTTGCTATACGTTAAGGTTTTCGAGAGAAAAAATGGGTTTGAAAAAAAACTTCTCGCATGCAAAAGTACCATCAGACCTGCTTAACAACCTATTCCATGTATCATCCAAACCATACTCCTTAACGTTTGACGATATCTGGTATAGTTGGTTTATGGTATTCTTTAATGCGGGTTGTTTACAGACCATTCTTGAAACAGTAAACAAATTGTTAAGCAAAAGTTGTATTCATGTTATGATATGGTTTTTAGAATGTATAAAATATATGAGAAAGCAATCAGAAAATATTTTTCCCAGTTCTCTGATATAAATATATGTACCTGATATTTTCTTAGGATAAGTCTGTTGTTATATTTTTCCTGATCTTTCAAAAATGTACCTGTTGGTTATTACAGGCACCCATGTCTGTATATAAAACAATCTGGTACTTGAGCTTGAGCGACCACCCCTGGTTGCTACAACGTTACTGATCGGGATTAGCTGAAATTGTACAGGGAATTTCTAGATGATCCAACCTAGGACTGGTAAGTCATCCTTCAATGTACATCTTCTGGTAGCCCCAGAATTCATTGATCAGTACCGGCGCCGGCCAGGCCCGAACGTAGATCGTCTAAGTAATGGAGAGGGATGTTAGTCCAATACTTGTTGTTACTAGAGGCCGTATATACTACTGCGCACTCCACAAGTGTCACGGGAGAAGGATATTTGTAAATTTCAGTAATGATAGTATTCGCGTGCGACCTAACATAGTATGTTCTGGTTTCAAGATGCTCGGATGCACCACTAAATTCACTGGCTTTCCGAGTGAAAGTTTCAACAATAGCCGATACTGAAGTCCCGAGGAGTCTTGGTTAACAGTTCTTATTCGTGGAAACTGAAGGAAAATTTGAAATACTATTGCGTAACAAATAAAAACTTCCTTTTTGCCTTTCTCATATAGAAAGGTTATGCAATCACTGTGAAAACCGACTTTTGAACCGAGGCCCGGAGGGCCGAGTGTCATATACCATTCAACTCAGTTCGTCGAGTACGCAAAATGTCTCTGTGTGTGTGTATGTGTGTGTATGTGTGTGTATGTGCGTATGTGTGTATGTAACGTTTTTTTGCACTAACATTTCTCGGAGATGGCTGAACCGATTTTCACAACCTTAGATTCAAATGAAAGGTCTTGTGGTCCCATACAAAATTCCTGAATATTACTTGGATCCGACTTCCGGTTCCGGAATTATGGGGTAAAATGTGCAAAAAATTGTGAAAATAAGTGCACTAACTTTTCTCAGAGATGGCTTAATCGATTTTCACAAACTTAGGTTCAAATGAAAGGTCTTGAGGTCCCATATAAAATTCCTGAATATTATTTGGATCCGACTTCCGGTTCGAGAGTTATTGGGTAAAATGTGCAAAAAAAAAGAAAATATGTGTTTTAACTTTTCTCATAGATGGCGCGACCGATTTTCACAAACTTAGGTTCAAATGAAAGGTCCTGTGGTCCCATACGTTATTCCTGAATTTCATGCGGATCCGACTTCCGGATCCGGAAATATAGGGTAAAGTGTGTTAAAAATTGTACACCATCACTGAAAATGGGGAAAAACCTTGAAAAATTTTCTAAATCGACCTCAAATCTTTCCCAATTTAATGGTTTTTATCAGTAGACGGTCAAACAAACCGATTTCGGTTATTCTTTTAAGAATCGAAGAAAAAATTTTTTTTTGCCTTTCTCATATAGAAAGGTTATGCAATCACTGTGAAAACCGACGTTTGAACCGAGGCCCGGAGGGCCGAGTGTCATATACCATTCGACTCAGTTCGTCGAGTACGCAAAATGTCTGTGTGTGTGTTTGTGTGTGTGTGTATGTGCGTATGTGTGTATGTAACGTTTATTGCACTAACTTTATGGGGTAAAATGTGCAAAAAATGAAAATATGTGTTCTAACTTTTCTCATAGATGGCGCGACCGATTTTCACAAACTTAGGTTCAAATGAAAGATCCTGTGGTCCCATCCTGAATTTCATCAGGATCCGACTTCCGGATCCGGAAATATAGGGTAAAGTGTGTTAAAAATTTTATACCATCACTGAAAAGAGCGACAAACCGTAAAAAGTTTTCTAAATCGACCTCAAATCTTTTCCAATTGACATTTTTTATCAGTTGACGGTCAAACAAATCTATTTCGATTATTCTTTTAAGAATCGAAGAAAAATATTTTGAAGAATACCACAGTATTATATATGATAGTTTGATTGATATGAGAAAGGCATCATTACACCACTAGGTGGATTAAAACAGATTTTTTTCTAAATGGAAAAACCTGCTACGAAATAAACGAGTGAGTAGGATTTAGACAAAATAGTTGATTCATATTCTAAAAATTTTTATAAAATCATTTTGAAGCACCAAGCAACGGTCCACAGATTTCACGCGCGACTTGATTTTTTTTATCTCCGCTTTATTATTTTAATTATTTATTAAATTTAATAATTGGGTATATTGGTTGATCTGGGCAGCCGGCTACCGAGAGGAAGTTATTAATTTATCAAGTATTTTTTACTATTTATTCAATATACCGATATATGTTATCTCTGTTATTAGCTTTGTAATATTAACGAATTTGGGCAATAGTTGATGTTGCGTCGCACTAGTTTTACTGGCGACACTGTTTACCAACACTGCCTTCTGCAGATAGTTGGTGCTACCGTTCATAGAATTATGTCAGTTTCTCAGGCCCTTCTGGCAACTCAGTTTTTCATTTTATCTTCTCGCTCTGTTCACAATCATCAGACCAGTCAGTCTCAAATAAACCTGCATTAGAATCGGACCGTTTTTGATCTATCAAAAAGTCCGAAGTGTATCGAACAGCAGAAGTGAAATACACTAGCAATAGTCAGTGAATAAAGTGACTCAAACGTTAAAATAGTGTAGTTTTTTTATTGGCAAGAGTCCGCCAAGGTTCATCCAGTTGTGAGTTTTATCAGTGCAGCTGTTTGTTTGTGGCTGTTCGTCTTCTGCTCCTTTGGCTGCTTTGGTGACCGCTGTGGCTGTTTGCAGAACCCGTTAGTTGCATTGCTGTTCGCTACCGGTGTACTGCAGTGCGAATGCAAGTAAGGTCGACCGACAAATAGCTGCCGTCGCTTCGCTGAAATATCCTGGTGAGGATTTAATTAAACACAACGTAGGGTCCCGGCTAGCGCCAACATATTTTGGTGCCGTGACCAGGATTGATTCGGACCGCGTCATTCTGCTGCAGCCATTTTGCAATTCGGAGCCAGGCGTTGGATGGAATTTCGGATCTTTGCTGCTTTATATGTACAAGGCCTAAATGATTGGGCATAAGGTAACGACCTGTCCAGTACATTTCGTGGGTATCGCAGGTGCCTTTTAGATATTTTTTCCTTTGTTGCATGTACGTTACACGTTCCTGTAATTGTTCGTATGAACAATTGTTGCCATTATTCGCGGAGTTTGCATTGTGTTGGCCACCAAGCGCCATTATTCCTTTGTAATTAGGTTACAATCGCTCCATTGTTCACTGTGGCGTCCCTAGCCGTGGTGAATACCATTAGCCGCGCGCCATTTTGTACGCTACTGCTGCTGTGGTTCCGGCCGATTACTGGAAATCTGTTCTGCGGTTCATCGGTTCACTGCACATAACCGGATTTTGTTGCTGAAATTTTTACTGGATTTCGGAAGCCGTCCCGGGCTTTGAAATCTCAAGTTTGTACGGACTGTACTAATTCAAGTTCCTGTTGGCTGAAATATTATACAAGGCACATTTTGCCTTGAAAAAGGTGAGCCTCTTTCCAAGTTTTTACCACCCTCCTGTGGGTCTACTGTGGTCTTTTGTTCTGCAGGTAACTTTGTATAAATTGGACCACGTTTCGCGTTACCAGCATACAAAATGGCAGACGACCAACAAAGGAACCAGTTACTTTCGCGAAGAGATACGCTGCTCACTTCTCTGGGTCGGGCAGAGGTTTTTGCCGAAGAGTACGTTGCTGCGAGGGACGAATCGCAGGTACCTTTGAGGCTGGAGTACATCACCAGCGTTTGGAACAATTTGGAGTCAGTTCAAGCGCAACTGGAGGACAACGAAACAGATCAAGAGGGTAAGGCGGAGCATGCTGCTGTGCGCGCTAATTTTGAGCCACGGCTTTTTCAAATAAAGGCATCTTTACTTTCTATGCTGACTCCTCTTCCTAACGATCGTAGCCCTCAACCCCCGCGTGTTTCCTCCACTCTCTCCGGCATCAAACTGCCAACAATTTCGTTGCCTGAATTCGATGGCGACTACATGCAATGGCTTCCGTTTCACGATACCTTTTTGGCGTTGATTCATTCCAACTCTGATGTTCCGGATATTCAGAAGTTTCACTATTTAAAGGCAGCTGTCAAGGGGGAAGCTGCTCAGTTGATAGAATCGATTGGCATTAGCTCCGCAAATTATTTATTGGCTTGGCAAACGTTGGAAAGCAGGTATTCCAACGATTATTTACTGAAAAAGCGTCACCTACAGGCACTATTCGATGTTCCGAAGATGAAGAACGAGTCCGCTGCGGCACTTCACGGGTTGGTGGACGAATTTGAACGCCATACCAAAACTCTTCGACAACTGGGAGAACCAACCGAGCACTGGAGCACGATTTTGGAGCATCTTCTTTGTACCCGCTTGCACGACGATACAGTGAAGGCATGGGAGGATCATGCGTCGACCGTCAGCAATCCGGATTACAATTGTCTCATCGATTTTCTTCAGCGCAGAACACGAGTTTTGGAATCCATCTCAGTGAATCATCGAACACCCGATACGCAGTCTACTGCCGCTTTATCAGCTCAGCCGTCGAAGAGATCGTTTCATTCCCAGATCCGTCTTTCGTCTTGTGCCTCTACAGCTAATTCAGCAGTGACGGATTCTCTTGAGAAGTGCATCCTATGCAACCAGTATCATTTGTTGATGCGATGTCCGCGCTTCAACCGACTTTCATTGAGCGAACGCCAGCAGTTAGTTAATTCCAAACGTTTGTGTCGCAATTGTATGAAGTGTGATCATATTGTCCGTCATTGCCAGTCGAGCTTTAATTGTCGAAAGTGTAATCGTCGTCATCACACACTTCTGCACCCTGAGCATCCCAACGGATCAAGCCAAGTCAGTCATGAAAGTGAGCCTACCGTTCCAGCTAGTCCAGTTTTCAATTTTTCGCAGTCTAATGGATCTTCTACAGCTGAATCTTTTAAGCAATCCACTGTTACCGCCACCGAGAGTCCCAGAGTTGAAGTCAGTAGTGCAGTTCATCAACCACGTGAAAGCGTTTTTCTTCTCACAGTGATCGTGAAGGTTATCGACGTCTTTGGTGTAGAGCATCTTGCACGGGCACTTCTTGATAGTGCATCTCAACCGAACCTTATAACCGATCGTATGGCACGAATTTTACGTCTTCAAAGGCAAAAGGTGAATGTAACTGTTCAGGGTGCCGGCAAACTTTCCAAGCCTGTGTGTGAATCCGTCTTCGCTCAAGTTCAGTCTAGAAAAGGAGAGTTCTCATGCAATGTAAACTTTCTGGTAATGGATAAAGTTACGGCGAACCTTCCATCACAAAATATTTCGATTGCAGAGTGGTGTATTCCGAAGGATTTGTTTCTCGCAGATCCATCCTTCAATGAAAGTCAACCAATTGACATGGTTTTAGGTGCAAAGCATTTTTATTCGTTCTTCCCGAGTGCTGCTCGTCTGCAGCTAGACAAAAATCTCCCTCTGCTCATTGATAGCGTTTTCGGTTGGATAATAGTCGGATCAGCAAGCCAAGTTTCTCCTACACAAACCCCCGTGTCAACAGCAAACGGCATGGTCATTTCGATGTTATCGTTAGAAGACAGTTTGGAGCGTTTCTGGAAAACTGAAGAGCTGACAACGAAAGACAACTACTCTAGCGAGGAAAGACACTGTGAATCCTGTTACCAGTCAACTGTTTCTCGAAATTCCGAAGGACGCTATATCGTTCGATATCCCAGAAAGCCAGACTTCAACGTGATGCTGGGTGAGTCGAAGAGCTCTGCGCTACGACGGTTCGAATTACTTGAAAGACGTTTGAAACGAAATTCAAATCTCAAAGATGAATACCACCAGTTTATGCGAGAATATCTCTCCCTCGGCCATATGCGATTGGTTGAAGCGGACGACGAAAACAATTCCCAAACTTACTACCTGCCGCACCACCCCGTTTTCAAGGAAGCAAGTACCACAACCAAAATTCGAGTCGTGTTTGACGGATCAGCGAAAACTTCTTCCGGCTTCTCTTTGAACGAAGCTCTCTGTGTCGGTCCCGTGGTGCAGGACGATCTATTGACCATCATTTTGCGCTTCCGAACCTATCCGATTGCGCTCGTCGGTGATATCGCTAAAATGTACCGGCAAGTACTTATTCACCCAGACGATTCTGCTCTTCAACGTATCCTTTGGCGTTTTTCTGATCAAACACCAGTCCAGACATATGAACTACTCACTGTTACGTATGGTCTCGGTCCGTCTTCATACCTAGCAACTCGTACACTTCAGCAACTGACCGAAGACGAAGGGATTTCTTACGCGTTGGCAGGAGCTGCTATTAAAAAATGTTTTTACGTAGACGACTTCATAGGTGGAGCTCAAACCATCGAAGAAACAATCCGTCTACGCACCGAACTGAGCGACTTGTTGCACAAAGGAGGATTTACACTACGAAAATGGACTTCTAATCAGCTCGAAGTTTTGCAAGGTCTTCCCAATGATGAGATTGGTACTCAATCTGCTTTACATTTCAGCCCTAACGAGACAATTAAAGCCCTTGGTATTAGCTGGGAGCCTGAAGCCGATCACCTTCGTTTCGACTCTCAAATTCGATGTAGTAATGAACCGCCAACCAAGCGCACTATTCTTTCGGATATAGCAAAACTATTTGACCCTTTAGGACTAATTGCCCCCGTTGTAGTTCGAGCAAAGATACTGATGCAAGAGTTGTGGCTGCTATCGTGCGGATGGGACGATCCTGTTCCAGAACCTATTAAAACCAAATGGGAGAAGTATTACCACGAATTGGCGAATATCTCCGAGCATCGAGTAGACAGATACGCGTTTCTACCTGACTCTGTTGTACAACTGCACACATTCGCAGATGCATCCATATCTGCATACGGTGCCTGCACATACGTCCGCTGTGAAAGTAAAGGGAAAGTAAAAATACGACTACTGGCTTCGAAGACACGCGTCGCTCCGCTGAAACGAATAAGTATTCCTCGTTTGGAGTTGTGTGCGGCAGTACTAGCAGCCCATCTACATGCTCACATAAAGAAAGCTATCGATGTAAACGTTTCAGAATCATATTTTTGGTCTGACTCATCTGTCACTCTGCACTGGCTACGATCACCACCGAATGTTTGGCCTACCTATGTGGCTAACAGAGTATCTGAAATTCAGCAGTTTACACATGGTTGTCAATGGAAGCATGTTCCCGGATGTGAAAATCCTGCTGACCTGGCTTCACGTGGCATGTCGGTTGACGAGTTTTTGAAAAACGATATTTGGATCAGCGGTCCCAGTTGGTTATCACGTCCACTCCAAGATTGGCCAGAATCAATCCCACCAAGTGTTTCACACGAGGAATTGGAAATCAAAACTACCGTCGCAGTTACTCAAATAACGCCAACAGTACATCCCTGGTTTCTCCGTTGGTCGTCATACGGCCGTCTTCTTCATGTCATTGGGTACTGCATGAGATTCGTTAACAATACCCGAGCTAAAATACGCACGCAGCCGCCCACCTCGCCCGAAGTTATTGTAGGCCGTACACTTACCGTAAATGAGCTTGCCAAGTCCAAAACGTTCCTCATTCGGTTGGCGCAGAATGATGAATTTGTCGCAGAAATCAACCAGTTGGATAAAAATAAATCGGTATCGAAATGTTCCCATATTCGCCAAATGACGCCGTTCTTAGATGCAGAGAGAGTGTTGAGAGTAGGAGGTCGTTTAAACTTCGCACAGCTACCCTATCAAGCAAAGCACCCGGCTTTGATTCCAACAAACCATCCGTTCACACGACTGATAGTTGAGGATTTCCATCGCAAATTACTACACGGCGGCGGACGTCTGCTATTAACAGCAATCCGAGAAGAATTCTGGCCACTCAACGGTCGAAGACTAGTCCGCAACGTAGTCAGAAATTGTTTCCGTTGTACTCGCCTCAATCCGGTACCTGCGCAGCAACAAATAGGCCAACTGCCTGTATCGAGAGTCATTCCCAGTCGTCCCTTCAGTGTTACAGGTGTTGATTATGCCGGTCCACTCTATCTTCGTCCTATTCACAAACGTGCCGCTCCCGCCAAGGCCTACCTGTGCGTATTCGTGTGTTTTTCGACCAAAGCAGTTCACTTAGAGCTAGTGAGCGATTTGTCTACTCAGGCCTTTTTATGTTCATTGCGAAGATTCATCGCGCGACGCGGTCGACCCGCACACATTCATTCCGATAATGGGAAAAATTTTGAAGGGGCTAAAAACGATCTTACCGAACTGTTTACGATGCTTAAAGACGGTTTTCAGCAGGACGAAATCGCAGCCTTTTGCACAGAAAAAGGCATAACCTGGCATTTAACACCGCCGAAAGCACCGCACTTTGGTGGCCTTTGGGAAGCAGCCGTTAAAGTTGCCAAAAAACATTTGTTCCGTCAACTAGGTTCGAGTCGTTTATCTTTTGAGGAAATGTGCACCATTCTTACTCAAATCGAAGCAATAATGAATTCTCGACCGTTGCTTCCAATGACAGAAGACCCCAATGACTTAGCTGCCCTAACTCCTGCGCACTTCCTGATTGGATCATCGATGTATGCCCTGCCCGACCCAGACCTTCAGAACGCACCTGTCAATAGACTCGACCACTACCAGAAACTGCAACTGCATGTGCAGAAATTTTGGACCCACTGGCGGAAGGAATATCTCCAAGAACTGCAGAAAGATACACGAGGATGGATACGAAACAACGAAATTGTTCCCGGTAAAATGGTCATCATCGTAGACGAACTACATCCACCAATCCGTTGGCCACTTGCTCGAATCGAAGCGGTATTACCTGGAAAGGATAAGCTAACACGAGTTGTTTCGCTTCGCACTGTACGAGGTATCATCAATCGGCCCATCAGTAAAATATGCTTGCTGCCCAGTGCATCGGTGGCTCCCGAAGTAGAATCTACTAGCAACAATCTCCAGCCAGTTCAAAGGATTTCGGATACCTCATTAGATTAAGCTGAAATTTTTAATGTGTTAGCCTGTAAGAATTGAAAGTGTATTGTATCATATCTGTAAGTTCAATGTTTGTGAATTATGTGTATATTTAATGTTGAACATAGTCGTTCAAGGCGGCGAGTATGTTGCGTCGCACTAGTTTTACTGGCGACACTGTTTACCAACACTGCCTTCTGCAGATAGTTGGTGCTACCGTTCATAGAATTATGTCAGTTTCTCAGGCCCTTCTGGCAACTCAGTTTTTCATTTTATCTTCTCGCTCTGTTCACAATCATCAGACCAGTCAGTCTCAAATAAACCTGCATTAGAATCGGACCGTTTTTGATCTATCAAAAAGTCCGAAGTGTATCGAACAGCAGAAGTGAAATACACTAGCAATAGTCAGTGAATAAAGTGACTCAAACGTTAAAATAGTGTAGTTTTTTTATTGGCAAGAGTCCGCCAAGGTTCATCCAGTTGTGAGTTTTATCAGTGCAGCTGTTTGTTTGTGGCTGTTCGTCTTCTGCTCCTTTGGCTGCTTTGGTGACCGCTGTGGCTGTTTGCAGAACCCGTTAGTTGCATTGCTGTTCGCTACCGGTGTACTGCAGTGCGAATGCAAGTAAGGTCGACCGACAAATAGCTGCCGTCGCTTCGCTGAAATATCCTGGTGAGGATTTAATTAAACACAACGTAGGGTCCCGGCTAGCGCCAACAGTTGATTTTTATCATTCAATTTATAATCTTGAAAGACAAGTAATAACATAGAAGAAGGAAACATATCAAATAAAACTTCTATCCAAAGCTAGTCGCGAATTGATAAGATGATTGAAGAGACGTTGAAAATATCTAATAACTGAAAAGAAAAAAGAACTCCTGCAATTGTCGCCTTTTACGACATGGAAGCAGGAACCCAGTGGCTCATTTTTTTCCGCCGGATTCCACACGGTATCTAGGTTGGTATACTGTCCGGAGAAAGATAATAGGTAGTATCAATCTCCTAGTGGACCCCAGCCCCTAGTATATAAAACAATCTGGTACTGCGTATAAACAAGCTAGCAAGAAACGAGTAACAAGTAATTAATAATCAAGTGAAAACAAGAATTATCTCAGAATTGAAAAATGAAGTACAAAATGAATAGCGTTTACAGGGATTGCGTAAACGTATTTTCTAAAAAGTGCGAAAAATTGCCGAAGTCCCTCGGGAAGTAATATTGCCATATTAATTGAACTAGGTTTTGCAGAAAAAAAATCTGCTTAAAAAAAATTTAAAATTTGCTATTCATGTCGTTTGGAGTTGAACAAACGAACTGCTCTATCTAGTAGCGATGACTTATCAATTAGTGAAAAAAAAAGCATGTATGGATGTTTAGAGTCAGGAAACAATAAAAGCAACAACAAAGACACCAATAGAGTCAACAATTTCCAACATATTTAGAAGCAGCAACATCAGCAACATCAATAGAGACAACATCAACATCAGCAACATCAATAGAGACAACGGACTCAAACGTTTCAGAATACATTCAAAAAGTAAACATTGATATTTTCAATGAATCAATCTCGAATATTGCCGTTGCCCCAATTGACAAAACAAAACTTAGTTCTGTTAAATATACTATGGAGAAATATCACGAAATAATAAACAGCATTGGATGACCTATATTTGCTCTAAACAAAAAAGTTAGTTTTCCAGTGAAGATACGACAAGGGCTGAACAATTTCAACTCTCAACTGTACTGCCTAAGTCATGTACAGCGAAGAAAGTAAAGAAAACATTTAAAACGATGGTATATACGGCAACGGAAGGAAAAAGATTACTGAATGAGAGCGGTGTGCATTCTACTAATGAATCGACGGCAGACAGTGGACTAGATGAGAATACTAAGGACATCGTTATGCAATTTTACGAGGATGATGAAACCAACCGACCAATGTCTGGCCAACGTGATTGTGCAACAATTAGGAAGGACGAAAAACGTCAAGCTGTTAAAAAAAGACTAATAATCACTACATTGCGATAAGTCTATAACCGATTTAAGGAATGCTCAACTCCGACCTAAGATTTAACAGGCTCAGGGACTCACAACGTATGTGTATGTACTATTCACGAAAATGTGAATCTCATAATCCCTAGCTTTAAAAAATTTTGCTTATCTAATCAATTTAAAGTGTATACAAATAGTTTGACATGTAAAAATGTAACAGTAGAATGTTTTTCACGTCAATGCGAAAATTGTATAGATTCAGCCTCATTGGAAAAGAGTTTATTAAAATAAATGGATGAAAAAAATATTACCGAAATTATTTTTGAACAATAGGTCACAACTGACAGATGCAATATAGAAACGTTTATAAAACAGAAGGAAGAGTTTGTTTCCTATTTTTTTCAAAAATTGGAGTTATTTGTTACCACATAATTTAATTAAAAGGCAGCAGTCTACTTTTAAGAAAAACAGAAAAAAAAAACTTGCAGGAAGGAGAATTTTTAGCTATATGTCATTTTTCAGAAAACTATACTTTTTACTGCAAGATAAAGTTCAAAGTCACCACCGGAATGCGCAGCGACAGTAAAAATATAAAGAACTTCTGCAGTCTTCGCCAATATAAGAATAGCTATGATATAGATGTTGATTGGCATTTTTTCGCAACATCGCACCATGTGATGCCGTAGGAGGAACAACAAGGCAAGTCTTGCTAAGGAATTTTCTTTTTCTATGCCAAGCAACATCTTAATGAAGAATATTCAAAAGCAATTACTATTCAAGGAACCCCAAAATACTATTCATTTATTTCAGTTTCTGTAGTTAAAATAGAAATTAGAGAGTTTTCAAATTGTAATACTAGTATAAAAATTGTAGATTATTATATTAAACAATAAAAAATCTTTAATGAATGCGTCTCTAGAACATTGTATAAGAACTTAAAATAAACTTCTTTCGGGAAAAAAGCTTTTTTTAATAAACTCAAATAACCATCCGAAAATTGTTACAAAAATAAAAATTTCCCAATTTTTTTTTCAAACCGCTGTATCTCCAGAACGGTAGCATGTAGCAAAATTTTGATTAACATTGTTTCAAGTGAAAGTTTAGCGTTCTTTCATAAAATTTGTTGAAAAATAAATTTAAACAAAATTTCATTAATTTTCAAAAATTTACATTATTTTGAAAATATATAACTTTTTCCAATAGTATTTCTCCATTCTATAGATTTGACAGTATTTTACTTTGGGCTTCAGCTACAACATATCAAAAAATCAAAACTATATTTTAAGTGATATTTGAATTTTAAGTGTTCTTCTCAAAATAAAATCAATCAAAAAAAATTGTTAACTGCACTAAATTTTTTTACATAGTTTCTATCTGGTTCTTGCATTCAAAGGTGTTTGTTGACTGTCGCTGTGGAATGCAGCATTGATTAGACAACCCGTTACAGACAAGCATACCATGCCTCGTTCACAGCGGCCAAAAAATTCACAGTTGTCAAAAAAAATTTGGAATGCATTAATTTTGGAAGAACCAGCATATATCCGGTTTTTACAGCAACATTTTTGTGTTTTTTTTTAAATATAATACGAACTAATTCCGAGTGGGATCTAAAATACTACGCATCATAAGTAGCTCCAAGAATTGAAATAAATTGCCAGCGCGAGTGGTGTTTCTATCAATATAATTGATTTCTACCCTTGTCCAATTCTCTAGCCATTTCTCAAAACCACCACCACCAACGGTGAGAATATTGTTTGTTATTCGATTAACCCCAATTTGTAGCGACAGCGATGGATGACATGTGTACTGCGACGGCACAATCACACATATCTTTCTAGCTGCACACCTAATAACTGTTCATTTGTATAACTTCCGGTCCGAGTTCATTTTCCATTCAGTAGCATCGATTTAGGTCCATCCACAGCAGTTCAAAAGCAGGCCTGCAATGATCCCAACAACTGAAATAAATTTTAATTAAAATTGACACTTCTGTGAATTGTTGGCTAACCCAAACACC